>NW_024366591.1:2932901-3220698 GCF_014805655.1 Passer montanus
GCGCCGCGGCCGCGGGGACCCCGCGCAGGGCGGACGGGGCCGTCGGGGCTCTGCCCGGGCAGCCCGCGGCGCTCCGGGACAGCGCACGCCGCTGCCGCCCGCCCGCTCTCAGCGGCCGGGGAATGACGGGGAGAATTTTAAGGAGAATTGAGGGGATGGGAATGCGCAAGGCGAAAGCGCCGCACCCGTGTTTTCCTTAACCCCCTGCCCCGAGACTTTCTCCCTCCTTCGCCCGTCTCGCCGTGGCTGGGCGCTCCTCGGAGGATTGGGGTGAGTAGGGCAGAGCGCATCCCGGCCCGCTCCTCCCGCCGGCACCGCTCCCTGTAAATCCCCACCGACCCCCCTGCTGGAAGGCAGCGTCCCCTCGGAGCGTGTGCCAGGGAGCACTGCTGGCTCCTCTGCCCATCCTCTTTCCGCTTCCTTCCCCGGCCAAAATCAAGCCAGTTGCACTGCCCCGGCTTTCCTGGAAGATTTTCCTTCTCAAGTCGTTTAAGCTTAAGGCTGATTTCAAGCTTAAGGCTGGGGCTTCGGTTATATTTATATTAATAGAAGGGGAATGGGAAAAAAGAAAAGAAGAAAGACTAGGCTGTCACCACCCATGGACATTACCTGGGGTGACACTGCTAAAAGTTGTGGACAAGGCTCAGCACAATGAGTTTCTAAGGCATGCTCCAGGCACATGAAAGCTATGGAAATGGATCTAGTGCAGGAAACAGATCGACTTATACAGGGGCACAACACATCACTTACCTCTCACGGAAAGCTTTAACCCAGAAGGGGGTTCCTCTCAGGAGGCTTTTAGCAGCTGGTGGAAAGCATCCCAGCTACTGGAAAGCATCCATCATATCAAGGCATCCCGGCGCCCAGAAAAGCACTGAGTGCACCGGCAAGGGAAGTCCCTTAACTCGTACGTACTAGTTGCACGAGGCTTTTAGCAGCTGGTGGAAAGCATCCCAGCTACTGGAAAGCATCCATCATATCAAGGCATCCCGGCGCCCAGAAAAGCACTGAGAGCACCGGCAAGGTGAAGTCTCTTAACTCGTACCTACTAGTTGCATTGGCAGAGTAACCTCCACACCTGAATCACGAGAACTCTAATAACAAGCTCCAAAAAATGGCAATTACATTCAGCTGTGACTAGGAAGCACCTTAAGATTGCACACCTGATGCTTTTTATGCACAGAATTAAAGTAGAAAAACAGTAGCATGACTGTGGAAGGTGCAAATATTTCCACTGAAACGCATCTGCTCCTCATTTGGGAATTTCACCTAACAGCTGGATTTGCCTGTTTGTCATCTTAATAATTTTTCATCTCCCATCTCTGTACAACGGGATGACCATAAACCACCGCTAACATACAAAAACGCAGCTCAAGATTAAGAGTGATTTTAAATGTACTTTTCCAGAAGCAACCCAAAGCTATGCCAGAGGTCTTTAGAGCAATCATCACACTCATACTGAGGCATGCACCTGTGTAACCTCACATATTATACCAATTTTCCCAGCTTCAGCTGGGAATAGCAGAGCTTGTCTCGGGAATGAATGGGACAGGAAGATCTGAGGCAGGTAAAGCTGTACCTGCACACACAGTGGAGGGTTGAGAGGGAACTCGTGCTACAGGACCCCCTTACAGCCCCATGCAGCTCTACTTTATATTCCAGCCCAGAGTAAGCTCTAGGTCAGTGGTGTAAAGATGAAAGTTGCTGAGGATCTTTCCCTAGAATCTCAGTGATAGAAAAGCCCTTGCTGAAACATGATGACTGCAAACCCCTATCAGCACACCACAGTGCTTTTATTTTCTCACTGGCAATGTCCCATTCTGACAGCACATGCTGGAATTCAACAGAGCATGTATAGGCTTTCTATTGTAACACTGCAATTATTCCATCAGTTTATTTTTGTATCATACACCCGACCCCTCAAATAAAAAAATAAGCCCACCAGCAAAGCACAAAGTCCCTGACCAAACTATTGTGCTACAAACATATACTGAGTAAAATAAAAATAAAAACAAGCAAATAAAAAGATACAAATAAAACCAAACAAAAATATCAAAAAACAACCCTGAAGGTTAGAATAAATAAACAAAGTTGTCTTTGACCTGGAGAGTGGCCCACACTGCAAATAAATGTATTACCACTTAGCCACATATACATGCCACATGAACAGAAATAAAAGGTATACTCAAGATAGGGCAATGATTTTGTATTTTATATTGCTACCACTGTGCACTTATAAATTGCATTGGTTTCAAGATGTTCTTTTGGATTTGTGACAATATGGCCTAATCTTGCAGGCTCATGTCACTGTCAGTTGTTTCACCCAGAAGCTCAAGTCCTGTGCATGTGAAGTGCTTGCTTCGTATGAAGAGACTCAAAATGATGATGCTAGAAAGGATTAACAGTGTAGAAAATACCAAGACAAGAGGTTAAAATGTCTGCAAAGATATTTTGGGGTATGGAGTTATTTAAAGCTGCCCAATTTTATTTGGAGCTTGTAAATATCATGGCATATCCCACACCATGTCCTCTCTCCTCTCCTCTTCGGGCACTTCACATTTTCTTACCCAAATATGCAATAGTAACTTCTTGCAACAAAGTTGACTAAGAAGAAAATCACTGTATAAATCTTTCAAAACATGTTTAAATATAGCTTAGTAAACCGGGAATGTTGGGCAGAAACTGCTGAAAGCACTCATACTGGTAAAACTGAAATGCGACATGATCTCAACGTATTCGAACATTCAATTATATGAAACGTTTTTCCAGGGCAATATCAGATTTAAGACTGAAGTGAAGTAAATGTGATTGGACTGTTTTGGAATCTTCCTAAGACAAATGACTGAAAGATCAAGGTGTTTTATTTCCTATTTGGATCAATGATCAATAAGCCTTATATATGAGAATCACACATTTTGAATAGAAAACACATTTTTTTAATAAGTGCAAGTTAGACTGAATAAAATTACTATGTTTAGAGAGGAAAGCTCACTATTTTTTAAGTCATCATATATAATCTATATAATTATGAAGTAACTTGAATAAGGCATCTTACATTGGTCCTAAATTTTTTACTCAAGAAAACACTCATTGATTCCAATGTGAGTGTTGCCTGAGTAATAGAGTTCCCTGTCAAACTGTTAAAATCAGCTAACTTCTAAAAGCCTGTAGATTGATGGAATAACGTGATTATACTAAAGGTATGTATTTAATATGGAAAAAAAAATTCAAGTTACCAGGCAAAGCCTTTTCACATTTCCCATTTACAATAAAACAAGGCAGTAATAAGTAAACATTTTTAGGGGGTTTATAACTCTGTGCCTGATCATGAAGACACTTCAGCTTGTGATTTTATTTATCTAAGTCATGCCAATGAATCAGTGCTCTCATGTCACAAGCATTTGAGGTTTAGCATCTAGGACAATAGAGATAGGAATAAACTGGCTTTAAATATTCCACTAGCAAAACAAGACTGTTTTTTGCCGTGGATTGCACTGTAAGAGCTCTTTTGGAATGTCGTGTTTAAAAGTTTGTGAGTGATGATATACATTCTCTTTGTTTTGAGTGAATAAGCCTTTTGTCAACACAGCATAACACAGCAGAGTTAGATTTTTAAAAAGGTTCTCACAGAAAGCCAGAATTCCATCACATAAAAACCATCAGACAAACGAAAAATACTGACATACACCTTTTTCTGATTTTTTTAAAATGAAGTATTAAAAGCTTGATTCTAATAAGAATATTAAGTAAATAAATGTTAGCTCTACTCAGTGCTATTAGCATAGTTGAAATAGTAGTTTATAAATTTTTGAGAGCATCAGCATCATGATATGGTTGTCATAGAAACTGCAACAATATGTCATTTCAATTAATTTTACATGCAATGATGCTGAAGTCCGTGTAACAATTCTTTTAGGAAGTTCTAGAAGTAAATATTGAATAGCAGGAATAAAAACATTAAAAGGTAATGGTACCCTTAAATTATTATTTAATTAACAAAACAGGGAGAAATCTAAATTATTCTAAAATAATGACTGTGCTGGAGGAATTAGTTAAGCAGACTTTGACTTCAAAACACCAAAATTAAAAGACGAAAGCTACAGAAATGTTCCAACTCTAAGTTAAAAAAGTATCTTTTCCCAAATGAAGCAGATTTGGAAAAAAAACATAAATAAAGATTTATTCCTGTCCACGAAATATAAAACTTGAAATAGTTTTAAATCATCAATGTTCCTTTTGTGTGTGGAAGAAGGAAAAAGTCAAATGTTACAAATCCAGGACCATAATACAAGATTTTTTAAAAAGCTTTAAAGGTAGGAAATGTAACATGAATAGATTTATTTTTCCTGTATAATGCAGCTACTGTGTGTTATGAATGCTACCTTAAGTAAATCATTGCCAGACACGCTCAACTGACATTAATGACTTGATTATTAGAACAGAAAAGCTAACCAAAATAAAGGCAGTGTTTCTAAAAAAATAATAATTGTATTGTAGCAGTGTGAGTTTTTTATGTATTATTTTTGATGTTATGTATGAACATATACTCTGTTTTCTTATTTCATATGTATGATACAATACCTGACCTGATAGTTTATATATGAAAGAAAATACTGAGCAGATCGTAATAAGAAAAAAATTTAGATTTTCAACACATTTTATACAGCAATCAATAATTCCATAGTATATTTGGTTTAAATTTACTGAGTTGCCACACAGTCTAGAATGTGCAAGACCTTTCAAATTGAGATGTGAAACAAGCTGTTTGTAAGTAAATGAAAACTATTGATATTGCAAAAAAGAAAAGAAATTAAAAGGAAAAAGAAGAAAACCTCCAGCCTGTGGAAGCTATCTGCAGTGAGAAAGGAGAAGCATCTAGAGCTCTCCTTTCTGATAGGATTAAGGAATGCTACAAAAGAAGCATTTAAATCTCTAGTTTTCCTGACAATTAACAATGAAAAGCAGATGTTTACAAAGCTATTTTACATGCTCGTTTATAAGATGCTAAAAGATGGTTTGTGGATGGTAAGAAGGAAGAGCTGGATAACTGCTTGTCTGGTGTATATTTAAAAGCATTTTCATTGGCTCAGTTATTGTTAATAATGAAAGAAACACTTTGTGCTGTATAGCTGTGACTATAGAAAACTGCCGTCGTAAAGTCCTCAACAAACTCTTAAGATGCAATTTACAAAGATAATAATAACACAGAATTATTTCACTTCTCTGAATGCTACACATTTGCATACCAGGACTGTGTACAATATACTCATAATGCACATTCATAACAACAAGGACTTCTTAACATTGCAACAGCACAAGATCTGTGCATTAAAAATCTACAGTTCCAAGTTTTCTTTTTTGGTGGGAAACCATTTGTATAAACCAGATGCTCTGCATCTACTCAGAGAAAGCTCACGTTCAGCTCTACACCTTTATTGAATGGGATAATATCAACAAAATTAGAAAACACTCTAAGGTAGCAGCAATATTAATAAATTCCCCCTCACAGAGAAACATGGGCAATTAAGTTTTCACACAAATTTGAGCAGAAGTCTGGTCTATAACTGTGAGTCAAGAGATGTGGGTTCTATTCCTGGCTGTGCTACAAACCTACAGAGTGTTTCTCAACAAGTCACTTACATCAAGTCACTTGAGTAGAAAAATGCTAAGAATGCCTGCCTCAATTTAGACAGATCCATATCTGCTTCTGTCTGCTTCCATGCGTGTGAATGTGGACAGAAGTCTCTAAAAACCTGGGGCCTACCCTTCTTGGACTTTGCATCTTATCCTATTTCTCCACCTGGAGGGAGTCTGTTGGGGACTTAATTCATGAAAGACTCCTCACATACCAATTATATTTATGCATAACAAGATTCCCATTAAAAGCCTCAGCCCCGCTTGATTCACGCTCACATTTCACTTCACACATTTGTAGGAGTCCCATTTACTCTAATGGAATTATTCACTCGGTATAATTCTGGGCATCTAAACTTCTGCAGTATCAGGAACTAAGTTAATGGAATAGATAATGTGTAAAAATACTCATAGTTAGTAAAATACTCATAATTAGTAATGAGCTTCACAGTTAAAATCCTGCATCACATTCGATAGGAGGATTTTCAAGTATTGCCATTACAATGTCCTGGTACAAGTGAGACAATGCATAGCTGACTTCACATTAATTTTTTTTTAAATCTTGGCATATCTACATTTTCAAAATAAACAAAATGATCTTTGCAAAGTAAACTAATCCCAAAATCTGCAGTTCTAATCATAAAAGGCACTCATAAATCACCTGTGTGTTGCCACCATCCAAGGTGCTTTTGGTTTCTGCCTCAGCCACTGAATAAATTCTAATTTTTGTTAATGCTTATGTTATTCCTACTACTTCTCCAGTTGTGAATGAACATATTACACTAAAGTACAAAAATATTTAATTCATATTAGTTGGCTAGATTTCATTTCCTCGACGGACTCTTCTGCAACTCAGACTTCCCATCTCCAGGACACTCTCTTGGACTAAAATTGTGCTACATGCATAATGATATGCAAAATAGGTCAAGTTTCCAACGTGCAGCTACAGCCATCCTTAACTTCACCCAAATGGATACTGCTCACATGGTGAAAACTAAACATGCATAGAAATGTTTACAGAATTTGGGCTGAAAGTAGCAAACAGTCTTCCTGCCTTAGATGGATTTTTACCATAACACAAACTATTTACACAGAAATCTAACAGCAAGGGATAATTGAAAATATTTTGTCTACCTTTCAACAAAACAGCATGGGGAAAATACCTTCCCAGCAGCTGTTATTGGTAGGACAGAAGGGGACAAAAGAAGGAAACAGCTTCTCCCTGAGTCAGTAAGAGCCTGCACTGGTGCTGCACTATTGCCAAGTACCAAGCCAGCTAATAAAATGCAGCTCACAACTGCCCACTTTTTCTCGTAGCACATTCCCCAGCCCTGAAACACAAAAGGTATCCTCCCTTTTCCCTCCCCTCCTTCCCACAGAAATTACACTCCTGGCTGCATCCTTGACTGCTGGCCTGCCACAACCACAGAGGAGGGGACACAATTTGCCTCTCAGTATTTTGCTGTTATTTTAATTTGATGGTATTTTAATAATACAGAGTGGTTAGACTCCTCAGACTGCCATCTGAAATGTTGGTGACTAGGGGTTCTGTTCTGAGAAGGTTTCTTCCTTTTTTTTCTTTATTTTTATTTTTATTTTTTATTTTAAAATTTTCTTCTTTTCTAGTTTGAACATTTCTTTCAATTAGCTTTCTGATTTAAGCAATAGAAAGGTTAGCATTATAGGGTTGGGGTTTCTCTTAAATTAACTTAGTTAATGTTCACAGTGTTCATCAAAGGAGCCCATGCTCCTGGAAGTTGGAATTAAAAGGAAAAACATGTTAAGGGAAAAAAGAGCACTTTAGAATCAATATGATCACACACACCCCAGATCCCCAACTCGTATAGTCAGCAAGCAATCATTTCTTTAGTATGGCAATTTTCCACTTAAGCACTGAAACCTCAGCCTCGATGGTAAAGCAGTATTCAGGGCACCATAGTTTCTGCCTTTGCTTTTCCTGCCCTTTCTACAACCTAAAGTTGCAAAGGACATTTGTCATGTTACATTTTTTTAATGTACAAAGGAGGGAGACTTGAGTGTGGAATTAGCAATGTATTGGATTTGAATGCACATTTTTATCACAGCCACACATGACGAGCCTTTTATAGAACATCCTCCACAGTCGTGTTCAGCACAGGGAGCAATTCCTGAAAAACAGCACTAAATTCTCTGACACACTTCCTAAGGTTCTGGGTCAAAGGAAGAGAAACAGGGATTTGTCAAGGTCTATTTAATGGGTCTGAGAAACGAAAACACTAAAATCTGTGGTTTCAATGTAGTACACTATACCAAATCCTTTTTTCAATTTGAAAAAACTCATCTCTCTCCTATACAGTATTTGGCACACTTGTTTTCCAAGACTGAGATTCAAACTTTTCAAAGCCTTTACATAAGGAACTTGCTTCTTTTTGCTCAAAAAATTAATGAATGATACAAATCCTTTGATTTAGAGAGAAGCTTTATTTTGTGGAGAATATTAAGAGATTTTACTGTTGATATTTCCACATTAATATACATTATTTATCTCCACAGGGTGGCGAAAAAGAGAAAATTGCAAAGACTTACTGGGTGGCAGGAAGTGGGATTCACTATAATCAACAGCAGCAGGGGACTCTTTGAGGTTGTGTTGCAAGATATATTCAAGATTTTAGCAGAAAGAAAATAATTGCATTTAATATTGTGCTGGTGGGAAATAACATATGTTCAATCTTTTCCAGCTTTTACACTTACATTTAGATTTAGACTCTTGCCCTTTCGAGGCAGAGATACTACTCCTTAAAATCTGGATTTATTTTTTTTTAATTCTTATTTTTAACCACACTTATGCAGAGACTATCCTGTTACTAGCCAGCTAGATTTTTATGCTGCTTGCAAATTTTACTTCAAAAATTTACTAAGGTTTCATGAACATAGTGGACTAAATAAATAGCTCTATGTTCAGTAAGCAAGCTATTGCCAAAACACAGTAAAGTTTCCAGCATGATTTTACTTTAGATACTTTTTTTAATTTAAAACCCAAAGATTGTCTATTTTCTCTGATGTCTGCTTAAAATTTTTTCTTGTTCAGATCACTACATTTCTTAGAAAGAACTTCTTTAAAATGGATGTAGCTATGTCTGTGTAAAGAGTAACTAATAAGTTGATGAAATATTTGCAGTTAGCTAATACAAAAAAGCTGCCAGTCATATAAAGGTTTTCCACACTTAAAGGGATTAAAAATTTGTGCATATGATAATTGAGTTTCAATCTTAGTTTATAGCTCATAAAAGTTCAGGAAATTAAAAGTAGCTGTCTAGTATAAGCTAACTGTGCAGAATTTTTTTATAATCAAATACATCCATCCATTCATCCAGAGAGGTATCACCATAGCACATTTCAATATTGCCTGGTTTGCCCATGAAGTAGAAGAGAAACTAGCACTAGAGAAGTCTTGTCCCTTTCTCCCACCTTAAAAAAGACCTAGAAACAATTAATTTAGGCTAGATACCAGTATTGTAGAGACAAAGGCAAGCAAGATGAATTCCAATTTGCATAGTAATTGCAACTCTTGTCTAGACTTACTGTTTACCTTCAGTCATTCCCTGCTTTGTGTCCAAAATGGGTATCTCAGGACAGATCAACATCTGTGCAAAGGCTAAAGGAACAGTCATCATTTAGGCCAATAGCATCATCCTATTCCTTCCCAATGAATTTAGTTGCACACTTCAAGGAACCAAATGAAATTATTTTTCAATGAAAATCTGTTAAATCTGTTACTTTTTTCATAACTCTATTGCTTTATTGATTTTCTCTGTAAATACAAATGGAATTACAGATATATATATGTGTGTAAAAACACATCCTGGATTTCTGGAATATTAAAGATGCTAGACCTGGACTTTATATTGACAGGGCCTTACACGTGGCTACCAAGAGACTTAAAGTGGGAGTTGTGAGTGGGAGGAGGAGGTGGGGGAGAACAATCTTCCATTCAAGAAGAGTCTTCTTAAAAGTCGTGTCAAGGCTAAACCAGCTGGTTCATTGGTAAAATGTAATAAATATATATACTTGTACTTCACAAGCTGCAATTCCACAGTTACTTTACATGGCTTAATGACTGGCATGTACTTTTTTTTTTACTTAAAAAAAAATATTTACTTTTCTTGCTCCACCCTCACTGCCAGCAGTAACACTACATGGCTCCATGCTCCATAAGCTGAAGCAAATGCTGTGGTTTCAGGGTGCAAGGAGGGGCTCCTGTTGTGATTTGGGAAAGTACAACTACACAAAATAGTGCTGGCCCCAGAGGGACCAGTGGCAGGGAATGGGTGCTGATGTGGAGATCAGCTCAGAGAAAAGGTGGAACTGCAGCCTGTGGGTAGGATCCTATGGCACCTCAAACCTACAGAGAATTTGGGTGCTCAGAGCCTCCTCTACTGACCAAGGCTTTCCCTTCTTTCCCTTGCCTCAGCACTGACACCCACGCATGTGTGCAGGAGCCAGCCCAGGGAGGCTGCTCATCTCTAAGCTAACCCCACGGATGTGAAGAGAAAAAAAACCCAACAAAACAAAAAAACTTTTCAGCCAGCTCTGCTCCAAGGAGCAATTCACAGAAGGATCAGACAAGAGGCAGTGCCAGCACAGCACAGAAGGTGGAAACACAGAACCAGAGCCAACAGAGGAGAGGACAAGGCAGTCCAAACTTAGATCAACTCCAGCTGTGATGGACCCAGAGCTGGAGCCAGCCTGACCGCTTAGAAGCTTCCTAAAACCCCTGTACTTTCTCTAAAAACACTAAGATAGAATGAGTAAGTATACAGAGTTTAAATTACCACGATACCAGAGAAATAAAATCAGTATTCTTACTTAAACACTAAAGAAGTAAGAAAAAGCTCTCATGGTCTTAAAGACATGGAGCAGAGTTTCTGTAGGGTGTAACAGGCCAGGAAAAACCCTTCTTGAGCTACACAGATCACACTTGTGAGTAAATTTCTCCTTTCTAAGCCTTTATTGTGTAGATGAGAAGACAAGGTAGAGGCCCTTTGAGAAGGATTGAAAGTGACTGAAACCAACAAGAGTAGGAGCTGGCATTTGGAAAATTAATAGTGTGGAAGACAGCACGTTTTTTCTCTGTGCAAATTTCTAAATTCTGCCATCCCACACCCTTAAAACATGAATATTTTCTTACTTGAGGATATGTCAGTTTTTAGAACAAACAGATTTATCTGGCTAACATTTGTAAGGGCAACTACATACACATGATGAAGTGCTGGAAAACTGAATCTATGAGAAAGGAGAAAAATACTTAGGAGGCAAGAAGTCTGGAACAAAAAAATTTCTAATATTACACTCAGACTGTAATAAAGCAAAAACTCTAATATGTTGACTACAGTTACAGCAGCAAGAAAAAAAGTCTCTGTAAATATCAATTTGGAAATTGCAGACAAAAGCTGCAGGGAAGCTACAAAGTATTGGTATGTTAATTCCTAAAAGAGAATAGACTATTTGGAAGCACATAAATAAACAGATATTAGTTAGTAGGTTTAGCTGTCCCATTGAAGATTGCACTAGTTGGAAGGAAGATAAAATCTGTCACTGATTTTTGGGGAAAACACCTTAAAAATTTTAGAAAAGTTTATATTGGCCACATACTTCCCAAGAAGGCCCAGGGTGATGAATTCTAGCAGACAAAAAAGTGACACACGGACTGTTCCCAGATATACATTGTTAGCATTGAATGTAACTAGGATATGTTACAATGTTACATTGAATGTAACTAGGATAAATCAATTTACAGTTACTTTTGTGCTCCCACTTCCGGTTTTCTGCTGATAATTTAGGAAATTAGTGTAAATTATTTGCAGACACAAAAAGAGCTATCCAAAAGTAAAGTAGTGGAGTCAAGGTATGTTAAAGGTTAACACAAACACATTCTGGAGGACAGCAGTGGAGAGCAGTATGGAAAGAGTGTAAAGGATACTTCAAGGGGAAAATGCTGCAAATCAGGAATTAAAAGAAGAGAAAAGCAGCAAAAGTAATACTCATGCAGTCAACACATTTTAAGATTTGGAGAATTATTGGATGACTGATTTCTAGAAATAAAAGTTTCTCAGAAATAAAAGTTTCATGTGTGATGTCCTCTATGTACAGTTATTGAGAAGAAGGAACTTGATTTCAAAGTATTGTTTACTGGCCTGCCCTGGCTGAGATAATAAAAGCAAAGTGTGGTTAATCCAATTTGGATATGTATTGATTTGTTGTTGTTAGCAGCATTGCTCTGCTGTACTTTCCATGTCCTTGAGCAAGAAGGAAGAAACCTGGGAAGGGAGGATTGTGTGGCATGGGGAAGGACAGGATGGCATCCCTGAGGCTGGGAAAATGTAACATGGGCTTTTATGAGACAGCTATGAAAACACCTGTAAATGCCATGTCTTTCTGCTCAGCTTTGTTTATGCACATTTGGTAGCAGTCCTCAA
The DNA here is from genome assembly GCF_014805655.1 of Passer montanus. Taxonomy (NCBI): domain Eukaryota; kingdom Metazoa; phylum Chordata; class Aves; order Passeriformes; family Passeridae; genus Passer; species Passer montanus. The sequence goes on from NW_024366591.1 coordinate 2,944,991, forward strand.
AACTGGATTTTTGTTAGTGAAGCAGATCACGTCAGTTGAACTCAAACTGCCTGTAGGAGCACAGCTCAAGGATTGTTGAATCCTTGAATCCCTCAGTGGATGGACTTAATTAGATCCAACATCTGATTCATTAGATTCAACATATTTCCTTAGGGAATTTGTCAGAAATAAGACATTTTTTCATTGTTATCAAAACAAACAAAACCAAAAAAACCCCAATCAAAATATAATGAAGCAGAAGTTTCTTCTTAACAGTAGACATACAAATAAGAATATAAGGACCACAGAATATCTTTCCCATGTGCATTAGTTTAACCTAGAACTACAAATCTTGTCTGAGCCGTCTCCACAGAGTGGAGAGCCCAGATTTTGACCAATATTCTCTTTAACCAGTATGTGTCGATGTACAACTGTGTACCTTTAGGGCAGCCTGGAACTGCTGTCGTCAGAGCACACGATGCAGGCAGTGTTTGGCAATTATCCCATGCTGTGTGCCACAGGGTTGTTCAATCCAGCATGCTTCCTCACAGTCCTGCCATCACAACAAATTATGATATAAACATAGGGAGCTTTACAATAATACAATTATGAACTAGCCACCTTAATTTACTAGAGCACATAGAGCATTCCCAAACAGCAACACATTTCTTACCTTAAAAGGTCATTACAAGTGGGCAGAAATCACTGGTCTCCTTTTGTAATGAGTTCAAGATATCAAACATCCTCTTTATTAAATGTTGGTCACTGGGAAAATTAATGGTGATCAGTGATCCTTTAAAATCTGCTGGATTGTCACTCATGTCCCATAATACCTTAAGAAATATGTCATTGCCTGATTAGATGTTTTGGTATCATAAAAAGGAAATAATAAAACCACTCCAAAACAGTGAATTTCAGATCTGCAAATGCATATCAGTACAGCAAATATAAATTGTCTTATTTTATCAACTGCCTCATTTTGGTATTATAAAAGCTTTAAAGTAGTTAACCAACACACCAGGACCCTAGAAACTAAGGCTGTCTTTTTTATTTTTTTAAACAGACTGAAGCCATCTCAACTCACCCAAAATATTAGCACTCCTGTGGAAAGACAGATAAAAGGTTAAATCCTTAGAGAAGAAAGAGAAATCCAAAGAAATTCCTCCACCATAAATAATCACCAGGATTACAAATCAATTACAATGCAAGAATATGAACTGGGCTGCTTATAGGACAGTGTGTAAATTTAAAATTGCTCTACACTGAAGTGGTTTTTTTTATTCACACTGTCCTGGACTAGAATCTGTTTTCTTGCACAATGGTTAAAAATACCTGCAAGTGTACATACACTTTGAATGTTTCTCAGGAATTAGATATGAACACTTGAAATTAAGAATTCTTAATTAAATTACAAATAGTTGCATACTGTATTTTGGTGTCTTTCTTACAGTTTTAAATATACAGTACTTACCTATTTACACATTGAAAAGTTGTACTTTAAAATGGAAACAGTTATGGTTCCAATCTGCTACTCACAACATACAAAAATAACAGATATACATAATTCCAGTAGGCACTGTAATTTATTATTTTAGCCTTTACCAAGAAAAACATTTTCAAGCAATTTTTTTTGACCAGAAGTTTATGAACTAAAGTTGGAAAGGTAGTTCTATAGGCCAAGTAAACAATTTCACTATCAATGACTCTCCCTTGCTTCCAAGTCTCTGTTGCACACAGAGAATTCATTAAAGCAGATTGGAAAAAAAAATTGTGCAACAATATTTTCCTTTCATGTTGCAGTTTTAATTTACTTCAGTATGTTATCACACACTTCCAAATAAGTAACCTTAGATTTAGAATCCCTTATTTTTTCACCACCACCACCAAGACTTTAAAAATAATTGTTATTTTAATATGATAAATACTAATTCATTGATAAAAAATTAATTATATTGTTATCCAAAAACAACAAAGCCAGCATCAAAGATAAAAATAGCCATTGTCTGCATGTTAATTTCATTACATATGTAAAAGATTCTTATCTGTCTTCAATTGCTCAACTGCTCAACAGTCAGAAGTTGTTTTTATCAGCCCAACAAAATAAATTCAGTCAGTTTTAGTTGTGATACAAAATTACCAAAGAAAAGAAAAAACAACTCACAACTGCATTCCATTCTACCAGGCAATACTCATAGACAGAAGATACACAGTAAAAGGCAGATTCTGTCCTGGAAAGTCCAAAGTTTAACAGACAAGAGAAACAGAAGGCTGAGGAAAAAATGTTATGCCCAAATAAAGGTGTGGAATGTGGGGAAAAGATAAGGTAAGAAAATGGCTATAGGGTCACAGCCATTATATTACACACATATATTTGCATTCCTACAGATATATAAACTTATAGATATTGATAGTGATATAGATATCTATTTGTATGCATGAAGACATGGGAAGACAATACATACACAGAAGACACACACTGATGATTTTATTTCCTGAAGAAATACAAACATTTTGAAAAAACAGAAAAACACCTTGCTTGACTCTTTACCTGTTAATGAGCTGCTAATGAAGACTTAACAAAATGCATGGTCATAAATTTTACTGCAGATTTTTTTCCCCAAGGAAAACCTTTGTCCAGCAGATTTTCAATCATACAAACTAAATATCTTTGTTCTATCTGAATAATAGATAAATCTTTTTGTACAAGTGCCTTAATATTTATAATCAGAAAGCAAAAAGAATTCACAGCTTTCTAACAGAAGCGTTAGAAAGTGTTCACTCCTGTAAGTGAGGCTAATAGGAGCCAGCACAACAACAAAAAAATTGGGTTTCTTCATGGTCTTTCTGACTTATCTCTTCCTACACCAGACTGTGCAGGACTCTCTTGCACTGCCTGTTTCTCTAATCCTAATCCTCACCTCCATGACAGAAGAACATGAGTTTTGTGGCAGTCAAAGCAGAACTGCTCAGTAGTATAAGATGTATGCTCAGACAAGGTCAAAACACTCATGGAAATAGGGAAATCAAAGTCCCCTCCAAGATCCAGCACCCCCCTTCAGCACGACTTCAAAGCCCCTCTGCTCGCCTTGGTGCTGCAGTCTTTGAGCAACACCTCTGTCCCACTTCAAACACACCCAGGTATCACCATCACAGTCACCAAACTGCTGCTGAGGCACAAAGTGATAGTTTGGAATAAAGGCAATACTCTTTAGCAGAGACACTAAAGATAAATGATGCATTCTGCTGAGCTCCATAGAGATGTGCGAGTGCCATGAAAACCCTGAAAGAATCCTGCACCTGCTTAAATTCAGAACAAACTTCCAACAAAAAGGTAAGGTTTTATTTTAGGTGTAACCTATCCTTTTTTAACTGCTGTATTTCTGCAAGCACACTTGCCCACCATTTTACTTTAGCTATCACCAAATTATATGTTTTGTTGTTTTGTCCAGCAGAGATTTTGTCATTCTTATTGTTGCCCAAAAACACCAGCCAGAACAATAAACAGCTCCAAATAAGTTCCCCTTACACAACCTTGGACCTGCTAAAGTCTGATTACACATGAATTGTGTTCAAATTTTGTTATTCCTTAAAACAAAAAGTTTTGATTTATCCTGACAAAACAAAAAGTTTTGATTTATCCTGACAGAAACATGAGGAAATATAGATTTAAAATATTATTAAATAAAAAAAAGAAGACACATCACTTAAACACAGAACTAAATGTTGTACTTCACAGTGGCAGTCAAGGAGAACACTCTGAATGCTCATTTAAAACAGAAAGCATATATGAAATATATACATGAAATATAATGCATAGACTTGTCAAACAGAAGGAATATTATAACAGCAGATCTAGGGCTGTTCCTTTTTTACTTTCAGTAGTCCACAGTTCTCCTGATTTGCATTAACAAGACTGCTGCCACTGGTAAGGCTCTTTGCATTTGACATGAAAATTAACAGAAGACTAATTTTAGGAATATTATAAACATCCTTCTAGAAGTATATCACAGTTTTTTTCAATATGCAAAACCTTTTTCTCCTGAACACCAAGGAGAAAATAGACAATTCTTGTCTAAGTTCCTCTTTAAAAGTATAGCCACCCCACATTTCTCAGTTTTAGGACAGCTGGCCATCAATAGAGAACAAAGGGCTGAAATTGTTAAAATAATTGACAAGACACTGTGCAGACCCCCAAAGGCTTACTGGAATGGGTGTCTCCTAAATCAAATATTAGAGCATTTCCCTGAGTTTATAATATGTATGGTATAGACCAATGATTTATTCATTACAGTAATTTTCCTTCTCTTCTGTTTTCAAGTTCCTCTTTTCTTTTTGGTACACATTTGTGTCTACTATCTTTCTTTTAACAGAGAATATATGTTAAGAGCTGTCCAAGAAACACTTTATGGTAAGAGATTATCCAATAAACACTGTTTTAAATGTCCCAGAATAAGTCACACAGCTCACAAAGCACCCAAATAAATGATTTTTGCATTGAAGCATTCAGCACCTTTAATACTGTCCACAGCAAACCAAAGTTGTTTGAACAGTTGAAAATGCAGAGAGCAGCCTGTATTGGTCCATTTCAAACACAGCTGCTTAAGCAGCATGTCTTCACTGTGGCTTCCAGACTCACTAAGCAGAGATTCTTGGAAGACATCACTTTTTTTGGAAGAGCAGCATTGCCCATTATGAAATGTTTTTCAAATCCCAACACTTAGCGGAGCCATATTGTACCTTTAAAGCTAATTACATGTACCTTTCAAAAGTATTAAAACACATCTGGCAGCCCACTGAGTGCTGCCAATAAACCATTGCTGTGTCTACACGTGCTGTACCTACAGAGAAAAAGATACAAAACAAGTACTTGATTTACCCCAACCGCAAAAGCCATTTGTCTCATAACTGCAAGGAAAACTCTGACCTCTCAACTCCCTATGCCTTAACCACTTGACCATCACAGACACCCATACACACTCCTTACTAATTATTTCCGAAGAAATAAATGTAGCATAGTTGCAAAACTGTAGCATAGATAGACTGAAATAATTCTTCAGCTGCTTGTACTTGCAGATATAAACAGTACACAGCTCATAATCCACCTGCAGTTTTCAGAAGGTTTTGATGTCAATGCTGTTCAAACACATCCTCTAAAATGTTGAGTCTATAATCCCTCAATATGTGTCAGATAAAGGATTTCTTATTGATTTGAGGTCAGGATTTCAGCATAATGAAACTCCTGCAAACTTAAGGCTTTTTATGTTGTTTCTTTTCCTTTGTCTGGTTACTCCCTTTCCACTTTTAAACACGCAATCTGTGATCCACGAGACTTAGGAAAAAATCCAAAACTGTTTTCCTTGTAATTCAGTACATCCAGATAAACCATGCTAGAAGGTTATTATTGATGCCTTGTTTGCTCATGCTATACTCACAATCTATTATATGTAATCCCTGGATATTCTGAAGAATCATTGCTAGAATTAAAGAACCTTTGTTTGAACTTAAAGTTTTGGTGAGTGAAAGGCATTTGCTAATAGAAGACAAGTTTGGGAAAAAAACCTGCAGAAAACTGTATTTCCTTACTGCTACCAGCTTTGCAAAGTAGCCACAAAAACAGCATCCAGCCTCAACAAATTGGTTCAGGTGCCTAAGGTTAATATTCACAGTGTTTTCCTGGGACATATCTTGCCCGCCTTAACACATCCAGTGTTGCATCATTTAACTCATTAAGTTTATTTAAAAACCCATCTCCCTGTTTATGTGATAGGCTGCAGCTAACAGTCTGTTTTGTAAACTGAGCAAGTTTATTCTTGGTCTGTGTTCATGCAATGCTGAAGATTTGTCTACATACAAAAGTTATGCTTAATTACACTGATTTAATTTAATCAGCTCGAGCCCTGTACTGTGATGAGATCATAAGGTTGCTTTCTACATGTGAAGTTCCTCATGGAACTTCATGGGAAGACGGACGCGACCCTTCTACACTACTAAAGTTGCATCCACATTCTGGCTACACCTGCATAATTACATAAATAAAACATAATGTGCACAAAGTATTTATACTGCTCTAGAACCTGTGTTTCAAACCTGAGACATCTGAGAGTACATGGCCCTTAGGAATCTTGGTAAGAGACTTTATGAGGAATTAAAATACTCTCTTTTTTTGATGTGTATTATTTGAGTGCTGATGCAAAGTTTCACGCGTAATAGTCAGTTTCTGGCCTGAGTTGTGGCAGAACCAACTTCCTGAGGTTCTGTGGCATCCCAATAGTTAAGAAGGTGTTGCAGTTTTCACTGTGAACAATCCGTAATTTTGGATGCTTTTAAATAGCATTTAGGATGTATTTCTATTTGTTGCTTAGTAGACTGAAAAACTGAAGTTGCAAAGTCACCTGAGCCAACACAACCTAGTAAATATTTGAAATTTTTAAAAGTGCTGAAAATATTTCAGAATTTTTTCAACTTAGAATGAGAGTCTTTTCAGTAGATTGCAAGATTAAGTGGCTCTTTATTACATGGCAGCACCGAACTATAAAACAATGTGAAACATCAATAATAACATTAATTAAATTTTATTAATGGGAATACCTAATAAGAATCTTACTCATTGATGAAACTTCTATTTTTATAATTGAGCAGGAATCTGTATTCTAGGGCACTAGGAACAGAGGGAAAAGAACATTAAAATATTACAAAGCCCTAGAATATGTAGCTTTAATAATGGAATTTCAACAGATAGGTTTTAATAAACAGATTGTTCTGTAAGCAATGGAAATGTTCATAGTGTGGTTACCCTGTGACTTGTGCTGCAAAGCAATCCTCTACTTCAATAGTATAAAAGCATTATTAACTCCATGGATATGATGACAGAAATATTTTAAATGCTAGCAGACTGTAAAAGCAGTATGTTATGGACTCTTGGATTACTGGAAACAAGGTTATGGAACACCCTATACGAGTTTTCAGTGCTCAATAAATAACATCATTTGCATGTGGAAACTTTTAGGTATAACATTCTTTCCTCACACCATTCCTGTAGATTCATAGAGACAAAAACACAACAAACAATAAGAGTTTTATATACATATACATATATATGCAAATCACAGACTGCATGAAGAAGTCTATGTGCTTTTACTCATGTATTATATAAAGATTATAGATGCATATTCCCTTATGAATTGAATATATTATGAAATTCAGTGTAAGATAATGAAACTACAGATGGAGTGTTTAGACTTTTCACTTAAATTGCTGTTACGGACGGTAAAGCAAAAATAGTCTGAAATGGTCAAACCTGTCTACAACAGACACAGCTTTTTTAGCTGGATAGATGAAAGATACACACGGCCCAAAAACTTTCATGTTATAAATCACTCCAGAAATAATGATGGATTTATAGCTCCCTCTCAATAGTGCAGACAAGCCCTACTCTGATCCAAACCCCTGGGATCAGGCAGGTGGCCTGACACACCCTCACTCCAGACCCTTTGGATCCACCCAAGCATCAGCAATGAAAGTTATTAGCAAGGCATAAAGCATTTGGAACTGCAGCGTATTTACTATTGTTTGTATCTGAAATGCTGGTTTCAATATTTGGTGACTCTCTAAAGTTTTATTGAGGAACATTTGTTGGGTATTAAATCACTCCCCAGTCAGTTGCTCTAGAGAACAACACTGGACTCTCTTGAAGGCTTGGGTGGCCCAACAGTCTGTGGCTGCTCTCGGACTTCCCTTCCTAGATATATTTACCTTACTCCTACCATTTCATATGGAATTATTTGTTGGTTTCAGTGCCATTCCTTCCTCTGAGGCTGCACTTTCATCTCACTGAATTTTTATCTTTTAGATTCATTTCACCTCTTCAAGGGGTAAAGAAATTGAGGAAATTATTCCAAATGTAATTTCCTATGCTTCCATCTCTTTGTGATTAGCAGGCGCATTCTGAAAAGCACAATGATGGATTCCTTTGTATCTGATTTCTCTGCAGATCTCACAAATAAGCAACAAAAAATTTCTCAGCTAATACTGGATTTCAGCTTAGATGGTCACAAATTAACCAGAGAAGGGTGTATGTTACTTTAAACAAATTACTCACATTTTCCATTTTTGGTCTATAGCATAAGAAATTAGATAGTTAATTTTAAATGCAAAACTTTGTACAGCGTGCAAATCATGTCTGTATGTCAAACTGAAATAACAAACCTAATGAGGAATGTTAAAAAAGCAAGACCTATTAGTTTAAAGATACATGGAAGCAGCCAAAGATGACAAACATGCATAAAATTCAAAACATGATGGAAAAAGGAACAGGCACTGAACCACATAAATCAGTGTTTTGAATTCTATTTCTCTGTGGATATAATTGTACCTTAGTTTCTTATAATGATTTATTGAGGTAAATAGTCTGTATGGTTTAACAGCTACAGCTTCAAAGTGTCAGGCACAGACTCTCCTTTATTCATGAGGCAGCTGAGTATTGGGATGTGAATCAGCTTCTGTATTCTGGGACTTGGCAAAGTTTGTTTTTAAGGTCCTTATAAAGGATTCATGTTGATGCAGCTATTCAAATGTGAAAAACACTGTGCTGTAATGGATGAAATAGAAAAGCTTTACAGTAATTCTGGAGGAAAAAAGTAAAAACACTGAAATAAACCATTCAGAATTACCTTAGGAAAAGAAAGGAACATCCCAGAGTTAATTCTAATACATTATATCATTAGGGGGAACACAGAAAAAAGCTAATTTCTTGATGAAGCACAAAAGTGTGATGGGATTCCAGAATTTACTTCTAAGTTAAAATAAAATAAAGTACAAGAAAGAAATGGTAGAAGTTTAAGCTGTGACATTCACATTTTGGGTTGATTGCCAAACCACACGTTCTATTGCTCTCAGACCAGGATAAACCAACCATTAACTAATCAAAAGAATCATTATCCATGAAAGCTATGATGGCATTTTAACAGTTTTTAATCTATTAATAAGAAAGAATAATTTGCAAAATAGATTCCCTTTTCTGTTTACATTCACAGAGCCATTCTTAGCAGAAATTATATGTAGGCTCCCATGGTGTAGAAACCCTATGAAAGCCATGAAAATTCACTAAGCTTCCTTACGTCCCGTGCCAAGATATTCAGCAGGAACTTTGGTCGTTGCCAAGAAACACGTGTGCCTCAGATACAGAAGCTCTGCGTGTACCGGTATTTCAACATTCCTGGAGAGAAATGTGACCCCTTGATGCATACACTGGTTTGCTGGCATGCTCACATTCCTCCCCATCTGTCAGAGTGGCATGCTGCCTTCTCACAAGGTGGGATGCCAGTTCAGGAGCACAGGTGCCAACCAAATATAGGTTCGGACTAATACTCTGCAAAATGTGGCAAATGACATTTCACCTGCAAGAGGACCGTCCTACCTGTGGTCCATGCCAAATTAGGATTGCATGCTTCATTAGCAAAGGGGGTCATCAGCTGAAAATCACAGGCAGAACCAGAAATGCTGGCTTTCTGGATAACACCTCCTAGCTGAGAGCCTGCAGCACCGAGGTTTAATTTACAATACGCCAAATTTTCCTAACATTGCAGCCATACAGCCCTTTGGAGCAAGACGCAGCAGACCATGGACAGAGATCTGTTGAATTCATCCTCCCATACACATTTCTGACAAATTTCAAGATTCTTAAAAAAGGCACAAGAATTAACAGTGGGGGCAAAGCACAAATAAAGATTTGTGTTTCCTTTAAGGGGGTTTCTAGCACCACAAAGAAAACCATCTTCATTATGATGGTCCAAAAAAACCAAAGTAAAGCTAAAACTATTTTCAACAAATTGCTCATATAATTCTAAAATTCTTAATGTCTATAAAATATTTTTATAAAGGCTGACATACAATATAAAGAAGTCATTAGTTTCTAGTTTGAGAATTTATGTACACGTGAAAGTCATGAACAGCCATTACACAAAAATCATTCAACATGAAATGACAACACTGGATAACATTAAATGGTATTTCAATATCCTCAGAATGAAGTACAGTTTGAACCCTTTCATTAATAAAAATATTCCCCACTATATTAGTCTAACAAGAAAAATTAAATATTCCGTTGGTCAATAAATGGAATAGCCCAAAGTAGTGTTGGTTTTGCCTCCAAATTAGCACAGCCTACTTCATTAATAAATGTGTAAAAGAAAAATGAAGGATTGCTAGTCTGAAAAAATCACCAGCTTTCAGGAAACAATTCACTGTCCTTTCTTTGGTAATTTACTATTATTTCTGTAATTTATTTATCCCAGGATGTATGTGATATATCATCAGCTTTAGGTGGTTTTGTTAAACCGGCTATCCAAAAATGAGTCATATTATGCATAATTCTGCATTATTTAGGCTATTCAGAAGGCACACCACTGCTATTCCCAAATGACAAACTCAGAGCTATTAATTCTTACAAGCACAAAATTATAACTCAATACATTGAATTCTGCAATTACAATTCAATACACTAAGATGCAAAGTCCTGCCTCTAAGATGGAATAACCCCATGCAATAGTACAGGCTGGGGGCCAACTGGCTAGAAAGCTTATTTGCAGGGAAAAAAAACTGGAGATCCCTGTGGACAAACTGAGCATGAGCCAGCAGTGTGCCCTGGCAGCAAAGGCAGCCAACAGCATCCCAGGCTGTTTTAAGAGAAGCACTGCCGGCAGGTTGAGGGACCTGGTAATTTCCCTCTTCCTGGCATTTGAGAGGCTGCATCAGGAGCAATGGTCCAGCTCTGGTCTTCCCAGGACAAGACAGATACTGAAACAGTGAAGCAAGACAATTGGGAGGCTGCACTGTGATATACAAGATGGACAAGAAGCTGAGAGAGCTGGGCACAGCCTGGGGAAGAGCAGCTGAAGGTGAGAGCTCATTGCTGCCTGCAGCAGCCTAACAAGAGGCTGTAGGGAAGATGGGAAAAGGCTCCTTGCAGAGGTGCAGAGGGACATGACAAGAGGCAATGCACACAAGCTGAACTATTCCAATTCAATATAAGGAAAAAAATATTACCTTGAGGGTGGTCAAACACTGGGCTAGGTTGCCAAGAAACACTGTGGCATCAGCATCCTTGGACACAGTCCAGCTTGACTGGAGACGGCCCTGCGTAACCTGCTCTAATTGGACCTGCAGCAAGCAAGAGGTAGGACTGGATGGCCCCCAGGTGGTGCTTTCCCATCTACATATTTCTGTGAAATATGTCCTAGGATTTTGTATGATACACATCCCAGTTTTAACAACATATAGGAACATTTCAGAGTATCACACTCCAGGCAATCACTAAACTATTCAGGGCCAGCAGCCAGCCTTACATTTGCTTTTCTTGTCTTCTCCTTCAAACAAAGTCTTCAGTCTTTTGTACAGAACTTATTTCTAGTAAATTAACAGCATTAGATATGGCATTTATACTACGCCTTCCCACTTTGGATACCAAAAGCTTTAGAAATGATGCATTACTTAACATAGAAACAGGCTCCTGCTATGTCCCCAGCAAAACAGAGAAGGTGGCATAAAGTCAGTAGAACAGCATATTTTTCTTACTGTCACACTGTGCCTGTACATCACTATCACTATCCTAATGTAAAGGATTTTGTCCTGCCCACAGTTCCATGAGAGTCTCAGGCCTGTCATAAATACCACCATATTAATGCACATACTCTTTCATACCTAGGTTAATTTATTTAAAATTTATCATTTCAGATTAATAAAAATATCCTGATGCTTGGCTGTAAATTTCCATGCTCAAAGTCAAAATGTACATAAATTGCTACAGTATTGCACCTGCAACTTACTGTAATTTATTATTAAGAGTATGAATATCAAAATGGTAAAGTCTACTTTAGAACAGGCAGAATGTCCATCAGGTTCTTGGCAATGCTGCCATATATTTTATCGTTTATTAATAGAATGCAGATCTTGAAAAGATCACTACATTAATTTTAAAGGCTTGGTGTAAGAGATAAGATGTTGGTATTAAACAGGTAAAAGAGAGTAATTAATTTCTCTTTTATTTTTGTGATTCTTGCAGTCACTCAAAGCCAATAGACTGCAACTGAAACACAATTAATAACCCATGAGCCAATAACCCTAGAGGGATAAAGCAAATATGTATTTGTATGTCCTTTGTAGGGTAGAGACCTTCCAGTAGCTAAGAGGAGCAAAAATCAGCATTGCCAAGGAGACACTCTGCCTCTGTTTTAAGGAACACAAGTCACAGAACACATCCAAACTGGCTAAATAACAGGGGTAATGAGCGATACACAGATACTGCCGGTACTGCCAAGACACAAATTAATGAAACCTTTTTTGCAGCAGGAAAAATCCTTCTGATGCAGTGGCAGCAGACAGTATTGTGATATAGCTCTACCAGGGAGGTGCAGATATTGACAGGAAAAATCGTCTTCTGCAGTCTTCAAAGGTTATTTGGACACTGGGTACCTATGAAAAGTCTGTGTGCTCTACTGATGATGAAAGTTGAGGAGAAATATTTCTTTTCAAAAAGGACCCTGACTTGGGAGCTGTGCAGATACATCAGAGCTTTAGCACACCTCTTTTTTTCACACCTTTAAAATATTTCTCTAAGGATCAAGTGAAACCAGCAGGATAAAGATACCTGGTGCTATTTCTTACTCCTTTCCACTGACCATTTCCACAAATGTTACTGAAGTCCCTAGAGGGGAGAAACTACTACAATCATACAGGGTTAGGAAGAACACAGAGTCACAGTTTTTCCATACCACTTACATTTCCTTCTAATTCCTCTTTGTTCATCCAATAAAAGATTCAAAGCTGTTAGGAACAGAAACAGTTATATGAAGAGACAAATTCTGTTTACAGACTATTTTCAGCAGATTTCAAAGACTCTGGCTTACACAGCGCTGTGAGACTCAAAAAAGGACAATGTTAATTTTTTTTTTCTACCTTTCTAGCAGCGTTACTCACTAGAGAATGTTAAGCAGTGGTTTGTCCACACCATCTTCAAATTACTCCTAAGATAAATTCATTAAGACAAAAAGATAAAAATGTTAAGATTCTCTTTTCCCTAAAGTATTTTGATTTACTACAGATGGATGAAACAGTATACCAAAGGAAAAGAAGAGACACCAAAGGAAAGATCTACAGAGCTTCCACTCTAAACAAACACAATTAGTTTTGATAATACTGAAGACTTTCTCCTCATTCAGACTCACAGTACAATAACTGAACTTGGCAGATAGTTTCTATGAAATGTCCTGTCTTTGTCTGTGCTAGCAAGCACAAAAGAAAAAGAAGGAAAGACGTGAGATATATAAAGCTGTATTTTCATTGCAATAAAAATGATTTTTACTCAGCTACAGTATTCTAGAGCTATACCCTGTACAGTGGTAAGTGAAGAAGTCTGGTCAGTTTAATACAATGTAAAATCTTAAGAAAGCAAACCAGTCTATTTCCTACCAGCTATTTTGGGGTAGCTGGTTCACATCAGCACCAAATAGGAGATACATTGTTGGCCTTGCCTGGCTACACAGATATAAAAACTACTGTCTGCACTAGGACTGTACCAAAACAAAGCTTCTTATCATACCTGTTACTGTGTTAAAATTGGGAACTAAAAAAAAAAAAATCTTTGTAGAAGCCTAATACATGCAGGGTTACTAGAAGCCTGCACAGACCCAGGTTCAAGGACACAATCTCTCCAATCTTTGTTTTCTTCCTTTGTTAAACAAGGGCAACAATACTTTTTTCCTGTGATAGTGAATTATGGCCTTTTCTGCTAGTCCAGAAATAAAAGTAACTGAAGATAGTTTTTGTATTGATGTACTGTCTGCCTTGTTTATGATAGAAACTACTTTGGTTTTAGATGGGAAGTGTTCTAAAAAAGCTTTTACAACAGGTTCAGAAATATAAAAGCCATTTCGGGATGAGGACCTCTCTATCCTTTATTTTGTTAGTTCTTGAAAGGGCTTTTTAAATGTTAACAGCTACGACTGCCTTCACTCAACTGATGCTCCCTTGTCAGCAATCCTTCTGTTGACATCTCTTTCTTTGCTCTCAGCTTGTCTCTCCTTCTTCCCAACCCCTTAAAAGAAAACAAGAGATTGGAATTGAACTTTTGGCAGACATAGAGCCACTAAAACGCATTGAATAAGTTTGCTGGGCAAGTCAGATTTCAATCAAAGAGTTTCTTTCCTCACTTTCAGTGATATACACTTTCTTTCCTACACTTTCAGAATATTTTCTCCTCTTCCCTGTGGCAAAGTTTTGTAGTAAGCAAAGCTGCCCAGAAAACAGGAAGCATTTTCAGCTTAAATAGGTTGAAAGAGATGAAAAGGTAGGGTAATGTCATGTTTCTATTTTATATAAAATAAAGCTTTTTGTCTAAAAAAAATGTAATTCAAACTGTGCACTTAAAATAGGTATATGTGTACATATTTGGGTTTTTTCCAAGCTAAAAAAAAAGGCATTCATGTCCTTGTTAAGCTTTCTCACAGACAGGTACTGGCAGCATTCCCTGCCTCATGGTGATAGCTACTTTGAGTATCAGAAGTTCATTAGTAACAATTAAACATTCTACAGCACTTGAGAAGAGGTTGATCCTGTTTTATAAGCCAATGTCAGTGAGCATATTATAAATTACAGTAGTCCAATTACTCCACAGCTAATATTTAGCACTTATACTTTGCTTTGAACACACACTCTGCAACTGATAATTAATTCGTAATACTGGCATGCAGATATATTATCCTAATTTCACAGATAAATCAGAAAAGCGAGATAATTTGCCAAAAGCCACTTAGTCTTGAGACGAGTCAGGACTAACCAAGGGAAGATTCAACCCTGTATCCATGGCTTCCAAGCCAGAGCTGACCACTATCTTGGTCACTATGTGAAATTTGTATTATTGCAGCCCAGTCAATCTCTGCAATGGCAAAGACATCCTTACCACATTATACCATGACAAATTATTTAGCTGTCAGATCTGGTTCTACTTTAATCTACCCTACCTCTACAGAAAAAGCTAAAACCCAATTAAATAAAAAAAATAATTGTGAAGAATATATACCAGGATCTTCACTCATGACACTGCTTCCTTAAGATCTAGTTAGGCCTCAACTTTCCCTCCCCTATCCCTTTCCGTGAAAGGAGATGAGATCTCATGATTTCAGTATCATTTCAGCAAGTTTCAGCTCATTTCACTGCACTTCACCTTGTGCCATTCCATCTGATTATTTTCACTTAATTCCAGAACATCCTTTTTTTTTCCTTGACAAGGTTTTGTCTGCATGAAAGTTTTTCTAATGCTTTTTGAACTACTGAGCTTCAAAACTTGGAAGCTCCTCATTCAAGTGATTCTTCTGGTATGTCCTGTAGCAGAACTGGTGTGTACCTACCCTGCTCCCACTGACTGCAGCTCACCACAGCAGCAGCAATATATTGAAAAATCTAAGGGGATAATTGTACACGACAGAAAATAATTCTGTTACCATACTTGTCATTTCAGCTCATCTCACTCTTACCTCATTGCCTCTGTTAATGTCCAACATGAAACCTCATTGTTCCTCCCTCTACACAGGCAGCCTTTTGCTTGAGGTTCTGTTTCTGCATTCCAGCCAGTTTGTGCTTCATGACAAAACCTCACCTCCTGTGAATTGAATGTTATCTTCAGGACAGTGTCTCCAGAAAGACTATGGCAAAACAGTGGAAAACTCTCACAAATATTACCCAGAATCCTTACCTATTGTTTTATTTGTACTCCAGAACAGCCTCAGAGAGTGGAGAAGACATGTTTCTCCTTAGAAACTCAGTGTCCCTTCTTCTGAGAATAATGACATTTCTCTGTTGCTCAGAAGAATGCAGCAAATAGAACACTGAACCCCAGCAGGACAGGATTTTCAGAACTCCCTTCTTATCATTTATTAGTGTTACTGGAATTATATAAAGCTTATGAGTCACACATCCTCAGACAAATCTGTAATATCTGCAGGAAGACAGGCAAAACCTTTACACAACCATTCTGCTACTAGAATCCACATTTTTGTTAGCATTCAGATGACTGCATTTTTAAGTGATCCCATAGGTAGATGGCTGCCATTTAATGTTTAGGATGTCTCTGTTTGGTAAGGTACTTCTTCCCTGCAAAAACAGAGCATTTTAAACAAGGGAGCAATAAACTAAGGGAGGAAAAAAAATCGTAAAAGCCTCTCCCTAAAACATCAGCACCACATCATTATTTAAAATGTAAACAAAAACAAAATTAACAAAGCATTAGTCAGACACACAAACATTACTCAATTTCACTTGACCCCAAAAAGTTATTGAACTTAACAATAAGGCACAACTAAGATATGGTTACAATAGCTGATTTGAGCAGTCTTATTTTTTACACCTTTTTTCCCAAAGACAAACCTTCTCTGTTTGTCCCACAAGGGAAATATAGCCATGAAGTTAAAATGTCACACTTTTTTTATTGAGATACAGGTCTTTAAGCATAACAGTACAGAAACACTAACAACAACTTAACTTTTAAAAAAATAGAAAAATGCAGTTTCACTGGTATTAGATTACCATAATTCTTATTAAGTTAAACAGTCTAAAAAGGCCGCTAGATACTACTACAAATGGAGTTTTTAATTTACAAAGTAATGTCACTTTCAGGGGTTTTTTTGTAGTTTTACTCCTCTTGTTATAAATAATTTTTAAATGCTAAAATTTAAATTAAGCTGTTACTACAGTCTCTATATAATAGTCTGTACATTTAAATACATTAAATGAGGTTAAAGATGCAAATATACTATTCTCTTGGATTAATTATTGTTTCTGCTCATTTATCATTGCTAAACAAGAACCACAGAAGCTGTAGAAAGCAAATGTGACAACTGTGCCTTTGTGGTTTTGCACACTGAAGTGGAGCAGTAATACAAACATGAAATAAAACATCAATATCCTAGTGCTATTCTGTATAAACAGCCCTTGAAAATAATTATATTCTACATATCACATCATATATATAATATCATGATCATAGTTTGAGTTGGAATGAACCTAATACTCTAAAAAAAAAATTTCAAAAAAATTTAAAAAAAATATTTGCACTGGGTTGTTTTAAATGTCTCCAGAGATGGAGATTCCCCGGGCAGCCTGTTCCAGGGCTCTGCCAGCCTCAGTGTAAGGAAATTTCTGCTCGTGAAGGGGAACTTCTTGTTTATGGCCATTGCTCCTCTTCACCCCTGTGAAGAGTCCGGCATCACCTTCCCGGCACCTGCCTTTGAGACATGACAAATCTGGGGACAGCATCAATCTGTGTTTCGCACACCTGTGGGGGTGACGGGACAACAGTGGCGGCAACAGCCGGAGGCACTGAGGGCTTGACGGGAACACCGGGAGCGGCGCACACAGGGCTCCACGCGGGCCCCACAAACACGGACCGGCGGGCACTGAATCCAGCCGAGCAGCGGGCAGGGTCCGCCCTCCCAAAGCCGAGAGAAGCGAAAAGCGCCGGGAAGTGCCGGGAAGCGCCGGCTCCCGTCTCCCGGCACCGCCGCCGCCCGCCCCGAGGCGGGGCCCGGCCCGGCCGTCACGGCCGCGGAGGCCTCGCTCGGGGCGGGCGGGCGCAGTGAGCGTGTGCTCCCGCAGGGCTCCAGCAGCTGGGAGGCGGCGGACCTCGGCAACGAGGAGCGGAAGCAGAAGTTCCTGCGGCTGATGGGCGCCGCGAAGGTGAGGCCGCCCCGCTGCCCGTGGGCCCCGCGGGGGCGGGCGCGGGACCGGGGTTCTGCGGGGCTACAACAAGCCAGAGCTGCCGGGCTTTGGGGCTCTCCTTTCGGAGGGTGTGGGGTTCAGCGCTGTTGTGGCAGCAGCCGGGTTACACAAAACGGCGCTCGGAAGTTGTCGAGTCCTGCGCCGCAGCTTCATCCCCACCCCGCGGCTTAAATGCTCTCAGACCGGCTCGTAAATTTGCTTGTTGGCGCTTCCGAGAGACAGGCCTTGCTACACATTAACAAACCTCTGTCAATTTCTCTGTCACTGGAAAAAACTTTTAAAAGATTGGTAGCTTAAAGACTAAACCACTGAAGTAGTAAGCCTAGGGAATATTTTTAAAGAGAAAATACGCTAAAGCTAAATTTCTGTTATGCTTGCTGCAAAAAGTGCTGCAAAACTGGTTAAGTGTAATAATGATTTTTTCATGTATAAAATGGTGGTTTAGTATTGCACTTTTACTTACTTTACAAAAAAACCCTTTTTACCTGTAGTAACTTATTTTGCTTGAATACAGTACTTTTGTAAGCTAAAATAGCTAACTGTATTAAAGAGGTGAAAGTTAGGACTCTGTAGTGGATGGGGATACAGTGCCCCATTAAAGCGTCCCACTACCACTAATCTGAATGTCTGCTTGGGTACTTAATGCTGCTTGCTGTGTAATGCCAGCTCTTGCCTACTGGGACACATTTGCTAATGAGCAACTACTGAGCCAATAAATTAATCATCACTGTGAAGGTCTTACCTGGCGCTGTGACCAGTCTGAAAGTGGGATCATCGTAAGATGCATGGCCTGAACTGTTGCAGAGTGTCTGAGAAAGGGTAAATGATCAGAACCTGAATACACATCTGTCTGGCATCGTGTAGTATAATTTTTGTATCAGTGGCAAGAAACAGAGTGAAATAGAATCATCTCTGGGGTCTGGGAAGAGCAAGGAGTGTGTAGTTGTTGGGGTTTCTTTTTCAGAAAATTCAGCAAAAGAAAGATGAAACAAGCTCACCTAGAGGCAGCAGCTGTTAGCTAGGAAAGCTTCCAGTCCTGCAGTTGGGTGACAGGGTTTGACAGCAAACCTTTTCGGTTCAAGATGTCCAGGATGTTGGCAGAGCTGTCAGTGCACCCTAAAGCTCCAAAACAAAATGCCTTTTCTTTTAGAAAGAACATACTGGCCGCCTTGTTATCGGAGACCACAGATCAACCTCTCACTTCAGGACAGGTCAGTTTATCCAACAGCTGATACAAAGCTGGAAATCTAACCCTTATTCAGGAACATTCCAGTGCTCGGAGCTCGGTAGATATGGCAGGGAGCGATTTCAGGATTCGTGGCTGCAGCTGAGGATGGATCAGGCTGTGGAGCTGTAGAAGTTCCTTATTTCTGTTAGATTACTGACAATTGGTTTCTGTGACTGCACTCACTTGCCTTTTAAAGTCCAGTGTATGCCAGGATATCCAAACTATGTACATAGAAAAGAACAGGTTGGTTTGTCCCTGACCTGGTTACCTATTGAATAGAAAGATCCCCACCCTAAAGCAATGAGGTAAAAGCTGCAAGGTCATCTGCAAGATCAAGGCAGTCAGCAATAATTGGATGTCTGTAGGACCATGGTAACTCCTTATCATGCTGTTTTGAGAAGTCAAAGTACCAAGCTGGGTTGGACTGCACTGCCTGAGAGAAGCCTTGATAAAGCCTTGTGGAATAGCAGCTGTCAGCACTCCAGAAAACTTTCCCTCATATTCCAGAATACTTTCCCTGCTGCACTCCACTGATCATTTTTCGTGGCCCAAAATAAGCCTGAGGATTGGTTCCAGGTGCTGCTACTGTTAGCTTACAGAGACTGAGAATCATTCCTTCATACCTGATTTTCTGGAAAGGAAGTGATGCTTCTCCTTGCAGTGATACACAGAATCAGTACTCATCTGTTAATAGCAAAAAGTTAAAATGCTGGGGGTTTAAACACTTCTTTTCCAACATACAGTTCTTGTCCTTTTAAAATAACATACAGCTCTAATTTCCAAATGAGGAAATGTGGAATACAATACAACCTTCAGCTTCACAGAGATAGAAATTAAAAGCTAGTGTTGTAGGCCTCCTGGGGAGAATTGGAGATTCCTGCCTTTTCCAAGTACATAGGAACCTTAACTATTTTAGACCACTTATTCGAGTAAATAAAGAAGCTATAGAAATAGCTCATGAAAATTAGTTTTTCTGCTAATTGCTAAGGATGGAAAAATACAGAGCTGTAGTAACTGCACCTTGTAATTTGGAATGCATGAAACAGTTTCAGATACAGCTCCATAAACAAGAGTGGTGCTATTGTCCAAGGCGTGATGCTATATCTGAGGGATGATTTCATCACAGTAATCCCGTGTTATGTAGTGAAGGTCACAAAGTTTCTCCTTGCTGGGACATGTTGCAGTATTGGCTGGAAGCACAGAGAACTCACACTGATGACATTTACCTTGTTCTGTAGAACATAACACTGCATAGTGCAACTCTGGAATGCATCAGGTGTCAGGAACTTCCCAGCCCTCTTTGTATCAAAGCCATCCTGCTTGCACCCTTGTTAAAGTCTGATGGTTTGTATGCAGTAATACTGGATCCTAGTTTAGAATGGTTGCATTTAAACTTCTTGCCTTTGAAAATGTGACTTCCTGTAATTTGGTGTCTCTGTTAATTTGAATAACCATAACCAAAGTACCCTGGACAATGCAGGGGAAGAAGACAAGAAAATGAACGAGGAGTTGGAGTCTCAGTACCAGCAGAGCATGGACAGCACCATGTCGGGGCGGAACCGGCGCCACTGCGGGCTCGGGTTCAGTGAGGTACTGAGTTCATTTCTGTGTGATTTGGCATTCACTTCACTAAGACAAGGTGGTGCTGGGTTTAAAAATCCAAGCAGACTTCCTTGGTTTGGGTTAAAGGACAAACTTTTTGCAGCCACTTGGCTGCTGTTTGTGTACACTGTGGTGGTCATGTAGGTGCTCATAAATGACTGATGCTTCTCGTTCTTCTCAAAAGTGAAGACTTCTGCTCCAGAGCAGTCAAGACTGATTAGGGCACAGAGTGACAGAGTGTTGCTGAGGAATACATAAGTAGGCAGGATAACCATCTGCATTGTTGTTAGCAATATCATTGGATTACTTCAGAATTCCTCATGCTGCATTTTGCTAAGTGTCCTTTCAGCGATCAGTCACAAATGTGAATTCTTGATGGCCTAGCCTTTCGTTCCATTGTGTCACAAATATTCCAGTGTCAATACTGGAATTACTGAACTGATGTGATCTAGAACTCATTGAATGGTGTCTTTAGGATTTCTGCTCTAACTAAATCAACCAGTGGCTGATGCATCCATGTCACAGCTGGCAAGATTAACCACTTCAGGGAGTTGCTTTCTAACAGTTTGTGTCTTACAGGCCTCTGTTTAGCAAGATGACCCATTTTAGTACCAAAAAGAAAGGAGCCATTAAGTGAAACAATCTCACTGGGAAATTTTAAAGGCTGCAGTGGAGTTGCCAGAAAATAATATTTTATCTCTCTCATAATCTGAACTTACAGTTTCAGGAAGATGAACACGAAGAGGAGGCAGCTGGACACTCCTCTGATGAGAGTTCAGATGATTCTGAAAGTGGCTCTGATTCAGAGCAAGAGGAGTCTGCAGAGGAGCTACAAGCTACTGAAAAACATGATGAAGCTGAGGTTCCAGAAAACAAAAAAGAAGCAAAAAGCAACTATAAAATGATGTTTGTGAAAGCCAGTGGTTCATAACTGCAGATGTAACAGCTTTGTATTTAAAGTACAGTAAGCCTTATTGTTACAGTGCAAAGTGGAGGACTGCTACAGCACAGATCTTTGTATTTTGATTTTAAAAAGACCCTGTTAGATGACAGAAGTAGTATTTGCTTTCTGTTGCCATGGATAACATTTTTATGGGCGCAGTGATATTACTGGTTTTTGTAAAGTGTATAAAATCCTGGATGGAGAAATAAATTTGTTTTGTTCTTGCCCAATCTTTACAATGTTATCTGAATTATCCCTTCCCTTATTCCATGCCAGATAAGGAAGCTTCATGTTAGTGGTTTATTCAGTTAGTGCCCCAGTCTTGAATTTTTAACTATTAAGATTACATGTGAATTACGTGATGTTGCATTAGTTGTAAAATACCAATATCAGCATTATTCTGTGATGAGCTTTAAACAATGATTTTATCTGTAGATGCTAGTGTTGGCAGGGCTGAGGAGAAATTGCTCAGTTTTGTGACAGCATTGATCACTGTATCCATCTGAAGTCCTACAGCAGTTGCATAGAGAATATGTTTTAGAAAAGTGTAATACAACAGAAGGCTCTAATTCGCTTCTTTGGCTTTCTAATGAGGGGGAGGAGCTGTAGTTGTTTCTACCTTTCAGTAGAAAAGAGTGATTTTTTTGAATTACCGGTTCCTGGCTAGAGCACTGAGCTGTTATTAAAAATAACACCTCCCAGAGAAACCAGTTTACTTTGAAAGAGAAAGTATACTTTGATAATGAAAAGGATATACAAATCGTTTTAGCTTTTTTAAAATATAGAATAAAGAGTTAAGTATGCGAGCCCTTCTTCCTTTTCTCCCTGCACATGCATCACTTGGAGGTCTGAGTCAATTAGCACAAGGCTGTACCTGTCAAGTCAAGCTGATATGCCTAGAAAGCCAGGAGTTCAGCAACTCCTCCCAGCAAGAACTAAACACATCCATTCCTCTGCAAAGTCATTGCATTCATGTAATGAATAAAATATCAGAGCTTTTTAGACTTTTTTTCCTCTTAGTACAGCAGACAGATCACCTGCCTCTCCTGGCTGGGAGAGCAGGCCCTCTGCCCTGTACCTCTGGTACCTCCACAGCAGTGTTCCAGGGACACTCGGGTGCTCCTGGAGACTCCATTCCTGTGTACAATTCCTGATGTGCAGACAACATTTCCAAGCCAACTGGCTGAAGGGAAGCAGCAGTTTGTACTATCATTGCCTAGTTGAATGTAAACATTGCAGCATCAGCTATTGGGGGAGGACTTGGAATAAGTATGGAAAAAATAAAAGTAATATTGTAAATAGAAACTGAGTGTAGATTTTGATTACTGTGTTTTACTACATCTGCATTTAATACAAGCTCTTCCACTCATTCCATTTCAAGAACCATGTTCCAGCAGCCACTAACAGTCATTTGTACTTGATTTACATAATTTTTTTTGTTTTCCCAGTACTGCAAGCTTCTAATACATAGGGAAGAAATTTACGTTGCTTGTGCATTGTGAAGAGAGAAAACCTCACTATGACTTAGGAAAGCTGCTCTATCTCTAGGAAAGAGAGTGAGATGCCTCCCTAAGAGAACAGGTGATCACTTTCCTAATAGACCCATTCCAAGTTTTCCTGGTTAGACACTCAAGCTGAACTCAAAACCAGCATTTCACTGTTGAAATTCTTTAGCTGTGGCTGCCACTCACCTCTCTGCCTTCTCTGTGCCAGCAGTGCTGCTCTCTGAGCTCTCCCACCAGCATGCAGAGATTCACGGTGGGATCTGGAAAAACCCAGGAAATGCATGCAGATCCAGCTGGCCAGCCCTGCACAGCTCTACTGACAGACAAAATGAGGGGCTCTTCCACTCAGCCTCCTGCCTCCCTGGTTAGGCCGTCAGTTTCAGTTATAAATAAATGGAACACACAAAGATTAAAAAATAAACTGAAATTAAACTATTCTAGATACAGCTCTGACCAGGAAAAAAAAAATTAGCAGGACTTCCATTCCCCAAAAGTAGAGCACCAAATATGAATACCTGATGAGATTTGGGGTAACATCTGTCATGCTGACCTAAGACTCACCTGCTCAAAATAGGAAGAATTATTCTACACAGTCTTGTCTGTTTCTGCCTAACATTTATAAACATTCTAAGAACTTGCAGACTGATCTATGCCTATGTGCCATGAAAGGCTCAGTTCGTGCAGTGAATGTTTTACTGCAGGAGTCAGTTTTAGCAACATTTGATACAACAGTATCAGCAGCAGTGGCATGGATAGGAGCCGGATGGTTTCAGCTCATTGGAGACAGGGAATGCAGGAAAAACCAAAGTCCGTGTCTTGGTTGACTCCAGCCAGCCCTTTGCTTTTTCAAGTTGGTATGGAAGGAGCTGCCAGAGACGATAGCAGAACACATCATAAGCAGATCTTGACTCATAAGAAGGGCAACTGCATTTGTCTATTAAAACAAGACTCGTCCACTGAAATTCCTCAACTCAAACACCATTTAATTTCCATCTCAATAGAAAGGCAAAAGTCTGCCTGATCTCCTACACCTCAGGGAAGGACTGAAGTTAGGCCTCAGAGGGTAATCACAGAACAACCATCACATCTGCTAAGTTTCCATCTGTTTCTAAACCATACTGAAAATTTGCTTACACAAAGAACAATACAGGTACATTCTCAGCACTTGGCTTTGGAAGACTGAAAACACCTGAATGAGGTCAAAAGCACTGGTGTGCCTGTTCCCCTTCCATTTGTCCTGGAACCAGTAACCCCTCCAGGTGAGCTCCATCACAGCCCCAGTGCCCACAGGTCTGGCAGTCTCCACAGAGGGTGCTTCTAAGCCAGGTAAAAAGGGATTCTCAACATCCTACAGGAATTCTCCAAGGCCAAGGAAACCAGATCTGTAAGTTGCCCTGTAGTTTCTTGCAAGTGCTTTGCAGTTTACTCTCCCTTTCTTCCTGAAGAGGAGGCTGACAACTTGATTCCTGAAAGCACAATTTATAGGCCAGCTTCAAAGCTATAGGTCCCTCTAAGGCTCTGGTTGGGGAATTCACATCAAAGACGATGTGCACATGTTGTTCTGATGCCAGAGAGGACGGTTGGTAGAAATCTCTGTGGATTTGCTACAGTCCCCAGTACAGGGATTAAATTATGCACTGAAGCTGCCTCTGTAAACTGCAGGAGACAAAGAGAATAAGTGGCAGTGCAATATCTCATAATCAAAGCCTGGCATGGCTCTTTGCATCAGTCTCTTGGAAGCTGTCAGGGGATTAAGAGAGGGGACATGTGTCAAGGTCCCTCAACTGAAGGGACAGAGCAAAAGTTGGTTTTGTTTGCTTTTAAGCCTGTCACCTCTGCACTTTTCCTGAGAAAAATATCTTAGTGCAAGAGGTGTACAGCACTGTGATGGGAGATGAGTTTCCTTAGTTTTTGCACAGCATTAAAGAAACACAATACTTGGTGATTTAACCCAAGTTGAGTTAATTTTGATGTGCAGGTGCAGAAGGAGCTCGCACTTACAGTTTGTGCTATTATCTATACAAACCCAGTACCATTTATGGTGGCCATATGAGGATCCAGTAGAGAAAAATGAAAAGGCAAGACTGAAAAAACTTTAGGCACTCTCTAGGAAAAAAGCACAGCAACTGGCAATAGGAAAGACAATTGTTCTGCTACCAAAACACAACCCTGAAGTCATCATTGATTCTCCTTCTTCCACTACTACCACCAACATCCGACTCCCTTATTCAACTCTTTCACAAGGTATTTTTTGTACTGGGACATGAAACATTCTCATTTCCCAGCTATTCTTTCTTACCTTCTCCATTACAATTTAGGCCAAGTGCTTTCATAGAAGCATTTTGCTGCTGGACAAGTCTATGCATTTGAGCTCTTTGCATCTTTTTACTACCTCTCATTTCCCACCACCAGGCTGCTCTCCACCCTCACCTTCAGCCTCTTACTTACACCTTGCAGATACATCTCTGCCATGATTTTCTACAATTTCACCACTCACCTTTAATTTCTTAATATCTTCCTTCTTTTAGTGCTTCCTTATGCTACAGCTCCTGGTAAGAGGATTCAAGAAAACATCATTGTCCCTCAAGCTTACATCTGGTAACACAATTTCACCAACAGCAGCTCCAAAAATGCTAATTCTGTTTTCTTTAGAAGCTGTTTTCCACTCTCTGTAAGGCAACCAGGAGCACTGACATGTAAATAATAAGTCAACAGTGTTCAAATGTGGATATACTTTCTATATGCATTTACTTTTTACACATATTCAATACGTTCTGGTTTTATTTACTTTATAATTAGCACTTGAAGTCATTCCACCATCTCCCAGCAAGTTCATGGCAGCTTTTATAATCTTACCTCCCTCTTACATTTACCTGTAGTTTAACATTCCAAGTGTGGTTGTTGCACAGGATACCTCAACAGACTTGTATTAAAAATGCTCTTTAAAATTCTAGAGCTTTGAACTAAAGAAATATCTCAAGAAGTTTTCATGGAAAGTTCATTGCGGTTGGTTCAATTCAGCTGCAGTTAGATGCACCTTTTCAAATAATGGAAAAAAAAATGTAAAGGGGTCAGACCCAATCAATACAGTTGTTCAAACAGAATTTCAGGCACTGTGATGTGAGGATTTTTTGTGCTTTTTCTTTGTACTGCTCCGCTATGAAGTAAGGTTGCTTTTGCTAGTAGAGCAATAAAAATCTTAGCCTTTTGAATACAGCCAAATAACCAATGGGAATCTTAACCAGGTGTGGAAAATATAGCAATTTTTTAATGTTTTTCTTGTGCATGGCTTTGTTCTTTTTATAACCACGCAGTACAGGGGCACACAGACACACAGCACAAGCAAACACTTTAAAATACCCACAGACAGACATAAATCAGAGGGGTAACATCACATCCTGCCTTCTAAGTTTTGACACTAGGTGAATTTGGTTTTTCCTTCATAGAACATCCAGAAGTTAATTGCTAAGACACCTGGGAAATAGGTGGTTTCCTAGAAGGGAACAGATGCTGATATAATAAACATACACATATATTTCAAGATCTGGAAGCCAGAGGAGTAAATGGTGCAGGGGGAAAAATAATGGCGTGAAGTACCAGAATGGGTTGGGAGTGCTCTGCCTTCTCAGGACACCAACCCCTCTCCCTCCAAAGGCTGTGGGGTAACCAAAACCACCCTGATGGGCTTTAAGAGCTTTTTTGAAATAGCAGCACACAAGTTTAGTAGCATCCTTCAGTAGCTTTCCCTTCCACACCCCTAAGATACTCCCCAGAAGAGAATCTCTCAGTAGTTTCCTGAAAACCTTTTTATCTACTTCTGATGGGTTTTGTTTGTGGGGGGCTTGGTGGTGGTGGTGTGTTTTTTTCTTCCCAAGTGTTTCAAAAGAGCCTGGATGTCTGTAAGTACTGCTTACCTGCCCAGACCTTTAAAACAAACAGCATAATACAGATGCACAAAGACAAACAGTGCTATAGCTCAGCAGGATTCCTTGCAGCCCAGCAATCACACAAACTTTAAAATAATAGTGAAAAACAGGGGTGGGGGCTGTTGTGCAAGTCCAGAAAGGTGAAAGAGGTGCCACTTACAACTATCAGGCTGTACTTTTATAAATGCAGCTGGGCAGTGAACATTTAGTAACTTCGGCTGAAGAAATTGGAAACAGCTGTACCTGGGAAGAGAATTCAGCCCGCAAAATTTTTGCTTGGTATAACATTACAAAACACTAATTAAAAACCAGCACAATCAAAAGAACTGACACGGTTTTCTAATGACTGAGTTCAATTAGTCCCAAACACTTCACTGTTAAATAGGCAGAGGGGAAAAAAAGTCCACTTTCTGACCAAAATTAGATTGATCTGCAAGTTAACATAATTTTTTTCCAATTTTAATATTACAAAGTAGCCTGTAACACCCTGAAAAGAGCATGTAGATTAAAAGAAACAGAACTGAAAAAGGAAATTGACCCAAACCAAACACGCTGTGCATAGGAAAACTAGTCATTACTATTTAAAAACTATTCCTAGCCTTACAAAAGATGGCCACTAAGAACAGCATTTCACATATTCAACAAAAGGTTTTGGAAGAAAAATCACCTTATAATTTTTTCCCAAATATGGGATTAACTAGGGACATGACCAAAATCTTTCCATCAAGACTGGTTTAGTTGAAAATGTTAATAATGCAACTGTTTAGGGCGAAATCCTTCTTTTCCACACCAGCTTGAATGAGCAGATTTTGTGTGTGTGACAAAGAAAAGAGAATGAACATCTGTCACATCCTGCAGAGCAGCACTGCCTGTGCTCCCTTCCCTTCACTGCTTTGTTGTGCCCCACAAAAACAGGATGAGCACATCCTAAAGCAGCTCAGCTCCCAATTTCTGCCACTCACATCCAAAAGCCAAGGACTCATATCCTCAAACACTCACCCTCGAGTTTGTGCAGTCAACACTAAGCCACAAAAACACTTTTAATTGTTTTTTTCAGAAGAATTCAACATCTCCAGTGCTCTCCATCAACTTGGGTGTCTTTTGAGGGAACTGCTGAAAAGTTAAAGGCTGCCAGTGAGCTTTGCCAGTGCCCACCACTTTCCCCTCAGCCAACACCTCACTCTTGCTATTCTAGAATAAAGACAGATTTCATCAATTGCTTAGAAAACATTTCCAAAAACAAAACAAAAAATCAACTAATATAATAATAATCATCAAAATGTAGAATTGGTGTAGAGAGAGCCTGATTCAAATCCCAGTAAAGTAAGTGCAAAACTGGGGAACTTCAATGGGATTTGAACCAAAGAAGAGCAAGATATGATAAAAGCACAAATGACTCTGGATTTCCAACTAGCTGGACACTGATAAGAGAGCAGACAAGACAGAGGCAACAGGAGTCAGTTATGTTAATATTTTAATCTGTACATATACCATTTTCCAAACTGTTACATTTTATT
Organism: Passer montanus; assembly: GCF_014805655.1. NCBI lineage: Eukaryota > Metazoa > Chordata > Aves > Passeriformes > Passeridae > Passer > Passer montanus. The sequence goes on from NW_024366591.1 coordinate 2,973,457, forward strand.
TAAATTAATGTTTTCTTGCAAAATATTCATTTATGCTTTCAAAACTTTTTTATAAAGGCAAAAATAAATCATTATTTTGGCAAAAGGTTTTAAAGTTGATACTGGCAGTATTGAGGTAAAATAGATTGCATTAGCTAAATATATACTTTTAAGAATATTTCTGAGTATAGTGTTAATATATGATGATTTGTCTTAAAGTCTGAAATACAAAGGTCAATTCCAAGGGGGTTTTAGCTACTACTTGAACACAGGGAATAAACAAGTTAGTGGTTTCACAAAATACTGCAGAAGTATTTCTCAGTTATTTCTCATCCAGAGCTGAACTCGGCTACCAATTACATAACATTGGGAAGTTTTTGCATGTCTTGTATTCGATGCATACACAGGGTTTTTTAAAGTATAGTTGCAGCAGTACATTTAGTCTTATTTTCTCCTTATTTTAACCAGCTCACCCTTTGCCCTGTGTGTAAGTACAGCACAGAATTTCAAAGTTTGGCAAAGATAAGCACCAGGTGAACATACACAGGAAATTAGCATGTGCCACATTCCATTAGTTTTGCTGTTTCTAGGATAAATACTAGTCAGAACATCATTCTGTAATGTCTATTGAAAAAAATAGAAGGAAAATATGTATTTACTAGCCAAATGACACATTGTCATTGTTTATTGCTTACTTCACATATTTTAATTAAAAATCACCTTCTTTCACATCTCAACTTGAAAAAAAAATTGTTAGCTGTTTGTTATAGAGGGGGCAACACTACTTTCAAGGGCAACCTAACAAACTGTGGATTGATACCAGCAAGTTAATCATCTGGGATCATAAAAAAAGGGAGTTAAAACTGGCTTTTGTTATGGCTTTCTTGGGAAATTTCAGCTATACAGTGGTTACTAATATTTAGAAATTTCAAGCTAACAGTTCTTGCAATGGATTATTTAACGGGCAAAAGGGTGGGTGATTATCTCTACAAAAATATTCAATCTGAAACACCCTTTCACCAAATCTGTCACCCATGTTAGCTCTATCCATACCCTATCAATGTGCTTCTAGGTTTGCTCAAATTTGCAGGGGTTTTTTCACAAAACTTTACGATGTGCATCCGAGCCTGAGGGGGAAGTAACAGCATTTTTTAGTATCTATGCAAGAAGTGTCTTTTAAAATGAATTCAGCCCTTGATTAAAAAAAAAACACCTACAATACATCATTCTAAAAATACATTGTCAGTATTTTACAGAGTTTATTAAAAGTGCCGTTTATTTGTATAAAAGGTGTGAACTAAACTGAAGTAAATAAAAAATTATCTGCAGTTCTCTTCATTTTCATAGAAAATTCATTCCCCTATCATTCTCTGAATGTCTTTCCAAAGAAGGTGTCACCATCCAAGGAGTATCTCCACAGAAAGCTGGAAAAGAATCTCCTCTGTCCTCCACATGGTGTCACAAAGCGGGATTTGCCTCCAGTCTCACGTCAGTGTTCACTGACTGCTTTGGCTGGTGTGAAGGAAAATAAAACATGGTTAAATATTGAATGCCAACCAACGCCAAGCAGTAAGAAATTGCAGGGAACATTTTTTTTTAAAGCCTTTTGCAGTTTGACAGATCCATACAATTCATACAGACACGTTAAGCCGACAATTGTCTCATGATGCCACTGATGCTCAAGCTCCTGTGTGCCCAGCACATCACAACTCTTTCTTTTTCTGAAGAAAATGTAACTTTATATAAATACATATCTGTAACTGTATATCTGTGTGCATGTATTTGTGCTGGACGTGTTTTTAAGTCAGTCTGCAATCACAGAATGGTTGGGGTAGGAAGGGAGCTCTGAAGGTCAGCCCCAGCCCCTGCTCGAGTCTCTGGCACTGTACAATTATTTGAGTTACTCAAGCAACCCTCCTTACTACTTCATCTCCGCTTTATCTTCTTGTTCAATTTCAGGCAATAAAATTAAGCCAAAGAAAATCAGAAAGGTAAGAATAATATAAAAGGAAAATATGGATGAATAGCTAGTGTCTTAACTGGGGGCACACTCAGCAGTTGCATACAATATTTACACCTTTTCCTACTTCCAATTTCAAACAGGGAAACCTCTGCTAATTCTACTGAGAAGAGATATAAATACAGGTGTTTCTTTGTAAGGACAATAAAATTACCACAATTTTAATACCTGAAGTGGCAAAATAACCTAACCAGAGACAAAACCAATCTTCTGTTAACATGATCCAATGAAAGGCATGATCAAAGTCAAACACAACATTGCAGAATTAGTCACAAAGGGCCAAATTTTCAGCTCACCTCAGCTAAGACTCTGATGCAAACTCACGTGTAGGACACCAGCCCACAAAGAAAGCCCCTGCTTGTACAGGGGTGCACTTTGGATTCTCTCTTTGACTGCCCTGAGCAGCCACCAGAGTACAGAGGGCTGCTGAAAACCTGGCCCCCTGTCACCCAGAGCACAGATGTCTCCTCCCTTCACCACAGTAGCACTGAGGAAGCACCTCACCTGCAGAGCAACAGCACTGAACTGAAGACTTCACCAGCCAGCCCACGTGTTAGCTCATTAGAAGCAATATTTACAAGGACAAAAGGTTCCTGAAAAAGCAGCTGCATGCTTTCATTCGGATGGAATCTTGGTTTAGTAAAGGAGTTAAAATTTAGCAAGCCACAGCACAGGCACGATGGCAGATCAGACATGCTGAGAGCAGTTAGTTCTTACTTGGAAGGTGTTTAAACAAATGTGTAGTGAAATCCATTGCTTAAGGGGGAGTGAGGTGGCTGTGGTACAGAAGGTGAGGGTGCTTTGGGTGGATAGGTCAACTGCTGAGCTAGAAGGGATCACACACAGGAATTAGGCTGCACAATCAAACATTCACATCATAATGGAGTCACCTTAATTTTCTACCACCTGATGAGCAATGAGGTGCTACACTATTGTAGTCACATGGAACAAAAGGTAAACAGCATATCTACCTGCTGTTTTTTCCACTCCTTGCATAAATTAAACAAATAAAGATTCCTATTTGCATGAGAATATGGACAACCAACCTTAAGCTGAAATTTCACTGGAACATTATGAAGGCACACAACACTGACATACTCTCATCAGCCCTGCTTTTAAAGCTTTTGAAGCTCTGGACCAGCAGCTATATTTTTGCTAATTCAATTTCCAGACTTCATTGAGACTGTACAGGTTTTCAGCATTTCCTTTGTTATATGCCAGTGAGCAGAAAACAAAATAATATACATAAATATAATGTTTACAAAATCACACATATGTATAACATTTTGCTTAGTGCAGCACATGATACAATAAACACATCTTCATATCTCAGCTAGAAAATACAGGATAAATAATAGAATGATTAAAAATAGTCTTGTTTATAAATCTGAGTAATGGTATAGTATTGGAAAACAATCATAAAACTGAAGAAATTGAAACTCGACCTAAAATTCTACTTTTATGTTTTGGAGGGCCAAAGCACACAACATAGGAAACGACTTCTTAACACTCTTGTATTTGACTTCAATCTTCCAGATTCTTGGCATGATTTCTACTCAGAAGGTTGATTTCTTATTAGGAACAGAAGAAACTCTAAAATGCTATGGTTAGATAAATTTACAACTTATCTTAAAAGATTTATATTAGCATAGTATCCTAACATAACTGCTCATCCCTGAAAAATGGGCAAAGTTAAGCTTCACAGTCTTTTTCATAAACAAATCTTTGTAAAACAATTTACATGACTAGTTTGGGATTTTCAGATGAGGTCAGCTTCATCATCAAGGAGCAAATGATAACCCATACTTCAAAAATCAAACTACAAAAATAAGAACATGAAGGAATCTGTAATATGAGACTAAACGAGAATGTAAAAATCAGCTGTGCAGAGTGTCAAATGCTTTCCTTTTTAATCACCTTAATTCATCAGAATATAGGCCATAACTAAAACACCCGAACTATTTTCTGGTTTGTAGATTTTCTATTAAAACCAAACCACTCTAGTTTTTTTGTTTGGGGTTTTTTTAGTGTTTGTTTTTTTTTTTAAGAATACCATGGAAGGTGTTTACTTTTAAAGGCGTAAGAAATAACTGAAATCAAAGAAAGACATGTTTCAAGAAGTGAGTTTTTGAGGTACAAGTATGGCAACAAAAGCTGTGCACAAATATAAAAGTTTGGAATTCCTTAAAAGCCTTAGTCTTTGGCTACTGTGTTAGGGTTTCTTTAAATGTCTGAAAGACAAAAGAGGCAGCTGCCATGATTCACAAAGAAAATTAAACTAAAACTTATCTCACAACTGACTGCAAATTTTCTGAAGCAGCATTTAAACATTTCGGTGCCAATACATGCTTTAATTTCCTCTTTGAGGAAACTAAAGAATTAAGATTTTTATGACTACATATATCTAAAAAAAATTGTTGGATCACACTTTTGAGATAATTTAATATTAAAAAATTAAAAAATATAAATAAAAAGCCTATAGCAATGAAATCTATACTAAATTCACTACACAACATTTTAAAAAATCAAAACTATTTCAGCAGCGTACAGTTGCTACAAGTTCAGGCACACCCAGAAGTAACTTAATTGGCCCAACAAATACCTTTGAGTAGGGCAGGCATGCTGCTCTTTTACTGACACAGAAGAATAATTTCAGGTACTAGCTGTGCTCATCTGGCCTGATCTTAGCCCAGATGTGTGACCTTTTCCCAGCAGAAGCTGGAACTCAAGTGGTAAAATGCTCCACTGGCTCATACCTCATGAAAAAAATTCCCACTGCATAACCAAAGGATTGGAATACCTGTTACAAGGCTCTGGTCAATAAAACTGGGACAAAAGCACCTGTGGAAAGCCCTGTTGATACACCCATGGCCTGAAGAGCCACAAGGTTATTCCTGAACTGCTCCCACAATTTTACAGTTCCGTTTTTCTGCTTGTTTGGTTTAGCTTTATAACATCTGACCTCCTCAGCAAATCATTCTCTCCCTGCCAGTCAGTTAAATTACCCACAGAAACTCTCTGAAGTCTCAAGATCCCTATCTTGGAAATGCATTCCATCCCCTCAAAATGCCATTCCCCTCAGGTTCAGCTGGCACTGCACCCCAGAGTGTACAGCCACATTCAATCAACGCTGTTACTGCAGGCGCACGTCACGCATCCCGATACTGCAATAATCTGTCTTTAATGGGAAGATCTTAAGGGCTGCTGTGGCAAGAGCCATAAGTTGAAACTGACAACTTTGGATGAGAAATGTGCGTATTTTTTCTCCATCATAGTTGAAGTTTCCATTATTTCCATTCTCCACTGGAACAGTGAATGGTGCCAGTTATAAATGGCCAGTCAGACACTTGGGGAAATCGTTGCTGCATGGATTACTGTGTGATACAAATCTCTTGACATTTCTTACTTATTTCAACTATAAAGCAATCAAGAGTGAAATTATCACTTTTTAGCAACACATTGCAAAGGATCCATTAATTTCCAGGCATCAAGCAGAATTCCTGCACAGCTATCTTGCCCTGACCTCTCATCCTGGTCACCAGAGAGAAACATGTCCATCCCCATTTTACAAGGTCTTTTTCAGTCTGTTCTCATACAGCTCAAGCTGCAAATTATTCAAACCTCATCTCAACCATCAGACCAGGGAATTTTTCTCTTTAAAAAAATATTTTACATCCTCTTTTCTTGACTGTTTTTAGAAGTCACAGATTCATTTACTTTCAAAAAATGAACATAGAAGTATTTGGTTTAATGTAATTATAGAGGATTAAAATGCTAATTTTTTTAGCACTATTATTCAGAGCAAGTTTCCAAGTTCTGAACTTATTATTGTAGTGTTTTTCCCCCTTTATCCTGTCCACTGGAGGCCAAATAGTCAATGTAAATCATTAGCCCATCTCCATTTGTTACCTTTTCACTATTTTGAATATGAATGACTAAAACTTTCTCTTATGCCAGGAGTTCAGCAACAACCCCACACAACTTGAGAAGCTGGTAAAGGAATATCTGTTATTTTGTAAATAACTAAGCATTACCTGCTACCTCCTTGCTCCTCTGAGAGGCTTCAGAAGCCAGAGCATATGAAATGGTAATGATGCGCTCCTGCTCCTGCAGCTGTGAATCTAAATCAATCGAGTTGTGTTTGTCCTGGGCAACAGTAGGCTGCAGATTGTGCATACTGGGGGGAAAGTGAAAAACAACATTAACATTTGCAAACATAAAGAATCCACCATGCAGATAAGAACGAGCTTGGATTCAGACAGCAGTTTTCAGATCTCATCTATCAAGCTCCATATTTTATTGCAGTTCTTTAAAACAGGGTTGATGTTGTATGCAAATACCTACAGCACACCAGGAAAAATGACAGTCACCACACATTCAATCACAATTTCTGCGTAGCCTTAAGAACATCTGAAAGTCCTTTTTTAGAAATATCCTTAATGTGCTTAAATGAAAGCACTACAAAAGTGCTATTTACTTGAAGTTGTTAGTGAAATTCCTTGCTAGTGCTCAGAGAAAAGGAAAAACCTGGTGGTCCTCAAGCTGTACCCCTTTCTAAGAGAGAGCAGGTACCTGACATATCAATTTCTGAAAATGGAATGTTTCAGCTGACTATGTTAGCTGTAAGTAGCCAAAAGTGTTGTTTCACAACTCCAGCTCTCTGGCCACAACAAACATGCTGACTTTTCTTCAGATTTTGGCCAGCTTTGTGTTTTTCCTTCCTCCTCACTCTCAGATGACAGTTGTTTGGTAAGGACTTAGTACTGGTTTTGGACTCTCTAAACAAGAAAATGGACATATACAAAATTCATCAGTATGTCTTCTACCTTGTTTTAAAAAGCAGCTCTAAGTATGCCACATAAGTTCTGAGCGCATTTTCTCAAAGCTACAAGTTGCATTCAGGTAACAGAAATAAAGATTGTTGTATGATGTTAGTTCTCAATGTTCAACATGAGCCCCTGTGCAGGATTTGGAAAAAACCCTAAAACCTAACCTGGATTTAGTAAGAATATTCTTTATCTTTTCTGCTTTACGCTGCCTTGCTGCCAGTTCTTCTGTAGAAAGAGGCTCCTCTGGCTCCAGTTCAACATAACGTTCTGGAATTACAACCTTCTCAGGTTTTGACAACTGTAGAAAGAAAGCAAGCATCGAGTTTTCAATAACAAAGACTTGAAAGAAATTGAGATAAATCCTCCTCAATGGGAGAACACAGTGAAAAGAATAAAGCATGGATTTTCACAGTCAGTACATGTACCTGACGCTTGACACTTCTTCTGGATATCTAGCTGATGCCCTTTCAACAGTGTTCCCTCTGATTCTTTTACTTCAGAAGATAGATTGAACAAATACTTAAAGGGATTACAGAAGAAGTCAGAATCAACAGAAAACCTTTCTTCAGCTCAGGCTTAGAGCCCAAAATAGGATACTGCCTAAAGCTCCTACAGCAGAAAGAAGCAACCACTCTGAGACTGACTGGACAACCTGAGATATCAGTGTCATGATAGTTGTGTCCTGCCAGCCAGAACTTCCTACATCTGAGAGGAAGTATCACGGAAGGTTTTAACCCAGGGTGTCATTCTTTTGAGACTGGATAATTTGTGAGCAGCAGAGGGGAGTAAAGGCAAACAGAAATACACTACACTGTGCAATTGTAAAAACACACTGCATAAATTCTGTAGACTGAAATTTTTAATATGACCGCATGAAAGCTAGAAACAATTTTTTACTAGGATAAATTACTTTGTGGGAACTTTTCACTCCTCCCAGTGAAATTACAGTTTACAACCTTTGAAAATCAAGTCTCATCATAGAGAACAGACTAATTTTGAAAACAAAAGTAGAGGATGTGTGAATAAATGGAAATCAAGTAAAGGAGAACTATTTTTTTCTTATTATTATTGGAATTTTGTTAAAACACTCATGAGGCAATGAGTCTTCAAAATTTAAAGTTTTCAATGAAAATAATCCTAAATTTTTTCACCACTGACCTTGGTTCATGCTAATTCAATGGATTATGTAAAGTGGTCTCACCTAACCCCCAGTGTTTAGGCTGAGTAATTCACAGGAAATCTCATGCCAAGAGCACACACTGGCACACTCAACCATATTAAAATCACAGCCTCAAGTTTTTAGACTTTCTTATCGGGAAACCCAAAGCCAATGCTTCCAGAAAAATTCTTATTTTTCCAATACACTTCCCTACACTTTCCAATACACTTTCCTACACTTCCCTACTTTTGAATCCAACTCCTCTCTGGAGGTCTAGATATAGACATATATACACTTCTCTTTAATGTGTATCTCTATCTCCATACTACATCTAACCTACATAAGCTCATCCCGTCACTTTCAGAATAACAAAGCCCTTAACCATTGCATGAGTAGATGGATTTCCTTAAAGACAGAACTGAGTGTGTTTCCTTCTGAGGCACCGAGGTACCTCAAACACAGAAGTGCCTACCAGGTGAAGAGAATGGCCATGTGAAATGGAAAAGGACAACAAGACCGGGTTGGATGGAGCTCTGGTTAAGTGGAAGGTGTCCCAGCCCATGGCAGGAGGTTGGAATAAAGTCCCTTCCAACAACCCTTCCAACACAAGTGTATGATTCTAACCTGGGTAAACTGAGAAAGAAGCATTCCACTCAGAGCTTCAGACCTACTTCAGTTACTCTGAAGCAGGACAGAAATGCCTATGAGCAAAAATGTCTCCTACGCAAGGCTCAAAGGAAGTACACAGTGATACCCATAGCCCCAGAGACCTTCCAGAAAAGAAAAATTAGTAGCAGAATGCAACAAGGAAAGGCAGAAGAACAGAAGATATTTTCTGTTTCTGAAGTTTACAGAAGCACTGTATTTTCTGTAAGAATTATACAAAGATTAAGAGAAAGTTAAATTCATTCCTAGAGTTCAACTGATAATGACTCACAGAGTAAACCATTCACAAATATCCCTGTCTGCAAAATTATACTCTGCCAATAGCTTTCAGAAGAGTACAGGTGCTTATTAATCTAATTACCATTAATAGTTGTATTGGTTTGCCATCTCCCATGGCATTTAACACAGCACAAGGTAGCCCCTGCAGCCTTTCCTCTTGCTGTGTTCTCTCCTTCCCACCAGATGGCTCAATCGCATTTCAAACTGGCATTTCCTCCCTTACTGGAGCTGAGCAAAGTCCTCTTGTGTGCCCAGCACACAGACCAAGTCATTCCAAAAGCTGACAGAAATATGTTTTCTGCTCAAGCCCAAATAAAGCAGAGCTTCCTCTCTCTATCATCATTTGCCAGTCAACATGAAAAGTAGTGAGGTAGCTCTGGGAAACTAACTTGTCCTTTCCTGCTTCTTGTTTTTAAATACAAATTATGTTGTCTTCTCATCTTTTTTCCCCAATTTACAGAATGTTCCCTAACTTAATCAGTCTTCCCTTTAAAGCCTGAGATATATATTTAAAAGACTAGAGCCAACTTTTCAATTTCTTCCTTCTACCAAAACACAACACAAACACAAACCTTACAAAGGTGCCAGGTCATAAATTTTCAGTACCCAAAAGACTCCTTTTAGTTCAAACTTCCAGCAAACTTTTGAAAGAAAATATGAGAATTCACTGCGTAAAACTCAGAAAGGTTAATGTTTTGGGACAGAGAATAGGAGGCAAAAGATTGTGAGTGTTACCTCTCTGCTGATATCTAAATCATAGTCTTGAGGCTCCAGGTCTGTTTCTGTCACTGTTACTGGCTGAACTTTTAACCATTCATTTTCATCCTTGTCTTCTCCACGAATTGCCCTCTCAAGTAACTGCAAATCAAACTCTTGCTCTCGTTTCCACTGGTAATAGATACAAAACAATTAACAGCATTCAACCATACTGCCAAACTCACCATACAGCAATGCACATTACTACTGCAGCAAAAGCTACGCTGCTGAAAGAATCAGCAGGGCAAACCCCTGAAGTGACAACAGAAATAAAATAAAACTGCATTTCTTGGTACTTAAGGGTGGGAGGTTTGATCTCTAGCTGTGCTGTGAGGAATTCATAGTATGGTTTAATTTTACATGTTCAGCAGTATTAGATTCTAAGAAATTTATTAATCCCAATTTTACATTTGCTGATTAATATGGGCACATGGAACAACACCTTTGGAATCACAGGTGTCACTACCAGTGAGCCTACAGGCTGGCAGAATAGTCCTTGGCATTGTAAAGAGGCAGTGCTGTGTGGTTCTGAATGATTACAGAGAAAGGCTATTTACAGTGCTGGTTGAGAATCGCAACTTGAAAATTTTATGCATCTTTTTTAGAATAATGCCTACTGTTTAAAGTTGATAATACATTGTATATCAGTGTTAACTTGTCTTGAATTTAAAAAAAGTTTAATTTTAAGCTCTTCAGACTTTACTAAAAGCAGAGTCTAGCTACCTGCAAAAGTCTTCCACACAGTCTTTAAAAGTAAATATTTAGCAATATAAATCAGAACTATTTAATATTTATTGATATTTAAATTTAGTATATTTAAACTAAGCTTTTAGGTACTCTAATATTATAGAGTACCTAAAAGCACTGCACGGTAGTCCCTACACAGCTACACACAATACAGTTACACATAAACTCACACTTAAGGATACTACCAATACCTTTTTGTTCAAAAAATTAAGTTCAGTTGTAGCATCATTCTATCCAGTATATCTGAGCAACTTTACCATACATGATACTAAAAGCAGTAGAAAAAAAGAAGGGACAAAGCCGACAACAACAACAAAATTATGTCCTCAAGGTTCTGAGGGAGTCAACGGGAGAACGTGCTACTTTTATGTTTCAGAAAAATATCTCCAGTGTTTCTGGTACAAATCTTTGCCTTGTTTTGGAAGAAGTTTGAACTCCACATGAAGTCCTTAGACTTCATTATGTCACTTGCATTAATAAATCTAATTGAAACCTATTCATGCACAAGCTCTCAGTATTCACTCAGAAGATAAGTATCTTCCATGTATATTAAAAAGTTAAGTAGGTAAGAGGCAATTACATCTCAAAAATTAATACATTACAGAATTCAACAGAGAAAAGAAGATTTTCTCATATGAGTACTCTAAACTCATCCTTCTACTCATATTCGAACCAGGCCTGATTGAGATAGTATATTTTAAATACACATTATCATTTCCAAGTTGTTGCTATATAACAGGTAAGAAAAACATCAAACCATTCTTATGAAGCAGTTCTTTTATTGGCTTTGATGTTGCAACTTTTACATTAAAAAGGCATTGTATATAACAAATGAATTCATGAACTGTGATCAATACTTAAAATGTCATCCTACACTTGAGAGCTGACCAATTAAAATTTAGAGTTACACATACAATGTATGTTTAAAGCAAATGTTACACACTGAGCAGCACTTCAATTATACATTTAACTGTTTGCCATTGTGGCTGCTAAATAATTGTAATGCTGTAAGTAATTGTGCTATCAAACATGCTTCTGCATATCAAAGCCCCATAGGTACAAGAGATGACCTCTACAAAACACTACTAGGGCTGAAAAACTCTATTTTAATTCTTTACAGCAAGAAAAAGACCAAGATGGCACCCAAATTTATAAATAAAGTGTTTGCCACAAATGTTAATAATAAGTGTTATGAAAGCTTTTCAATTCAACTTGTGTATGTTATGTGAGTCAGAAAACATAAGCAGCTCAGATTTATTTCTTCCAATTAAAGTATGAAAGTAACAGTGGGACTATAGTACTACAATTCCCAAACATTATGCACTGTCTTTAAAAAATTTGTGATTGCAAAACAGAAGACAAAACAGATGAATGTCTCCAAGCAGTGCAGTTGTATTTACTGGGAAAGTAAATACAAACAACTGGCTGCAAATTAGTGCTACAGAACAGTGGGAATGAAAAGCTGATTATAAAGTGTTTTCAATGCCAGCAACTGACACACATGTACTAAATGCAATTAAGCCTGGTAAAAATTGAGTAGTCCAGTTAGAAATTTTAAAGTAGCTACAAAATTCTGCAAATTAAAAACAAGCAAACAAAAAAAAAAGAGGCATTAGGTATGATGAGTGACAAATTTAAAAGCAAGAGATCTTGTGCAATGAATTAGGTAAAACAATGTGATCATTCTAAAGCTCTAGTGGACCAAATAAAAAAATAAATTAAAAGACCACAGCATAAGTGCAATTACAGTACAATCCTGGTTTAGCACCAAGTGAGCAACTGGGTAACTTCACCAATCAGAATTGCTTTGGTTAGTATCCAAAATGTATCATTATAAACTTCTCATCTGCACAGCATTTACTCTCAGAAAGCAACATAATACTTTTCTTTAGCAGCCTAACTTTGAGCCTTATTAGAATATTCTACATTTTGAGCTTTAAAGAAGAATTTGTATCAATTAGAATACATTAGCTGTCACATAAATTCCTAATCAGCATGATTAGATTTTAAAACTGATTATCCATTTATCATCTTTTTTAAAAAGAACAGACAAACACCACCTTGGTCTGATCTTACCACCGACTATCTTGCAGTCTAATTTATGAATTAAAAGGAAAAACACCCATGGTGAGAAACAACATTCCAAGAGGCCCATTCCATTATGAAGCAGTTTTAAAACTGTACAAGCTTCTGTCACTTTCTAAATACAATTCCAAGGGAAAAAAATAAATCATGGCTCTGAAATCACCCAAATACACTGGCATCTCCACTCATCACTAACCTCTGACCAACTTACCTGCTGAACCTGCTACATTTACCATAACTATGAGTAAAAAATATCATCTGTTCCTCACACTCTCTGAACTCATTTGATACCACAGAACACAATTTAATTGGACTAGAAGCATCACACACGCTCAAGTGAAAGTGCTTGCCGGGAGGGGAGGGAAAAAAAAAAGAATAAATCCAAAGATATTTTTAGTTTAGTCCTTTTAAGGCATATCTAACATACTGAGCCTACGTCTGCAGACACGGGCCTGATGAAAGAGCGAGATGAAACAGGCTGCCTTTCTCCTTGGCTAAGAGTCCTCTTGCGTTCCCGCACTAACGCCTTCTGATGTCTCTTCATTCTTTCTAGCTGCTCCTCTGCACTCATCTTGCCTCTTTGGTGGTCTCCAGAGTATAAACGTTCCAAGGCACTCTTTGGTCTCTCCTGGAGAAGTCACAAGGCACACAAAACACACGTTGTAATTAATACTTTATAAGAAGTATACCAAAAAAAATGAACTACTACTCCTATCTCATTACTAAATTTTGTTCTATTAACTTTGCATTTCTTTGTATATACTCTCTCAACTCTGTATTTCCTATTAGTAGTGTTGATTTTTGGTTCTAAACCTTGTTTTATAAATCTATTTGAAATGCAGTAAGTTGTTTGTCTGTTTTCCAGTTCATTTTAGAAAGTGAAGAATTGGAGTCTTCAGTATATCACAGCTCTTGCTCCTCTCCCAGGCTACTGCAATCCCACTTCCTGCTACACAAAATGTACTCTGGGCCTAACTATTTCAAGCAGCTCAGACATTTGCCTTCAGAAGTTTATGTAAAACTTACCTTGGACCTATCCCTTCGAAGTGTTGCAAACGATGAAATGGTAGATGACTGGTGTAACCTGGAAGTTGATCCAGACAAACCTTTATAAGGAAAAAGAGAATGCCTTAAAATCAAATGACAGACAAAATAAGAAAAGTATCTGTTTTTTTAAATTTTATTATATTGTTTCTGTGGCATTCTGGTCACTATTTGAGCACATATTTTGCAATTCACATGATCATAAGAGGCATGAAATTTCATTTCAGCCGAACACTTCAGGTCGCTACTGATCGAAAGTCAGAAAAATCCACAATAATTTAGAATCTTACATAAAATGAGGGACAGGTTGAACTCAGCTGTACAAGATTAGATATACTGTACAAATAATCACATCTATTAAGAAAATAAAACCTTAACATTCACAGTTAGAAACGAAGAGATAAGAAGCAAATGGCTAGGAAATCATTTGCTTTTGGTCCAAATATCATCTCTATCCCTATCTCCAAAACAGTTACAGGACAATAGCACAATGGGGATGGAGTGTCAAGTCAGATATAATGTTTGGAGCATCGTAGTCATATACTTTATCAGTTACATTTTAATGGCAATATAGGTGTTTTAAAAATACTTGGACTTTGCAAAAGACGGCACAGAAATTATGAGGAAATATAACTTTGAATATAAGAGATATTCTAATAGCCAGTTCCATGTTTTGCTATGGGGTTTTTTACGTCTTCTATATTAAATTGCTTTGTCAAAGGCTGATTGTCTGCAACACCACCATTAAAATGCATAAAATTTCTAAACTTCCACTGAATAGTTAATTTAAAAACAGTGATCTGGTGATTAAGATCATCTCCAGGAAACCCTACAAGAGAAAAGCTCCTATACAGACAGTACTGTTAGGGATCAATTCCACAGATTCCTGGCTTACCACGGGTAGGTAATGTCTGGTATCCACTGTCAGGGCTTATTAAAGCACTGGAAGGGTGGCTGAGGTCACCCCCTATCATTGCCAGTTCTGGTTCACTCATGTATGAGCGCAGCTCCACCTATACAGAAAAATACTCATCAGCTCAAGTGAAATCACAGACAGCAAGTTTTAATAATCCTAAATCTTTGTTTCTGGGTTGCTACATCTCTTTCTGCCATTATTATACAGCACGCATCATTAGTATTATGATGTCATTATTATCTCCTTGCCATTCTATATCATGCTTACATTATTAAAGGTCTCCATATATTTTACAGACAAGAATAACATATTTTATTCAAGGTTCCCATATCTTTGAAGAGCAGGGGCACAGGAGTGTGAGAGCTCACCCTGTAATCTCCATTTACATACTGGCCGAGCTCTCTGTCTCTCTTTCTCTCGTCTGACTGGCGCTTCAGGCCCCGCACTGAGGTGTGTCTGATGACAGTGGCTTCTCTGGGGAGGGGTGGGACAGCTGGTGGCTGATCCTCAGGGCTGTACAGCTGAGGGAGAGGAGGTCTGGGCGGTGCTTCATCTTCCTGGGAACAGGAAAGCACAGGGATTTGGCAAAGAGCACGAAAACAGTCTGGCATAAACTGCAAAATAAAGGTCAGTGCATTATATGAAGTATTTGTGACTGCTTCAGCGTGCTCTCCTCTGTCCACACCAGAAGATTGAGGCTTTAAAGCCCAAGCAAGACCCAAGAAATGAACCACAAAGCATTTCCATGGAAGGCTCTGAATATTAACACGTTCTAAAGCAGTCTATGGCCACTGCACAATAGGCTGCACATGTATTTATGCTGCAAGTGCTGCTGCTCAGCTCCAACACAAACACCACTGCTGTGCCTTCACAGCATGCACTTCCCACCCACGACATTCCCACTGCTCCTGACAGAAGGGAAATGGAAACACTGCTGAAGGAATCCCACAAGAGCAGTACTTACAACCTTTGGCTTGAGCTTGACTGGTGACTGAAGAGGTGGCTCGATTTTTTTCAGCTGCTGTGCTTGGTGCTGTGTCCTGGTCTGGAAATAAGGCTGTGGGTACAGCCTGACCTCCAGAGGGGACTTCAGCGGGCTGCGTGGAGGGCTCTGTGGGACAGAGAGCTTGCTCTCCACAGCAGCCAGGGAAGCTGGTAAGGAAGGCACTGAAGACTGAGAAAATGAAGGCACTGTTTTTCTCTCTAGGGGAGAAATAGACAAAAATATTTCTTGATAACAATCCCTTTCAGGCCAAAAATGCAACTACACAGTTTGGTATCATCCCATAAAATTCCTGGTGGAGGGCAGTGGAAGGAGAAGGAAGGAGAAGCCTGGGAGTTACATGAAATCAGTCCATAAGCTGCATCTGGCCCCATGCCACAGATTCCTTAAGCTGCCTACAGATCTAGACCATCTCAGAACTATTTTATCTCTGTATGTGAGAGGTGAGTTTTGCAGTAGGCATTAACAGTCTCTTGCTACCCCAACACATCAGGTCCTGCCTTTGAAATGTAATAAAGCCACTGCAGTGCAGACCACACACACTTTGCCTTCCCCCCTTCCAGAGCTGATGTTGCTCTGCCCACCAAACACCTGCCTGAACAAGGAGGGGAAAGGCAACTGCAGCAAGAGCAGCTGGGCAGCATCCAAGGGAAAAAAAAAAAAACCACAATAAACCCAGAGAAAAAAAAAAAAAAACCCAGAGAAAAGCTCCTGGACAGGATGCAGAACAGATACTACAGTGGTAAGGGCCTGGCACCTGACAGAAACCCCTTCTGCAACTTGAAGAATGTAGCCCATTATGGTTATTGTTGTTCCCTTCTTTTTATGGCTTGTTACATTTTAGAGCCATTGGTATGTGAAAACAAACAAGAAAAAAACCTGTCACCTCAGGCAAAGAAACACCAAGTTAGTGCACTCAATCAACAGGGATTTCTGACACATCCAGTAGCAGAATTAACTGGATTTTCTGCAGGAGAACAAACTTCCAGATTTGCACAGACCCAAAGACTCAGCCGCATTGGTATATTTTTTATGTTTTCATCATGTTCCCCTTACCTGGATTCTTTATAGAGTCTACTATGGTTTTGTAGTTTGCTTTATTTGCACTCAAGCCAGCTGTAACATCTTCAATTCTCCACAAGTCTTTCTGTATTTGTGTTTTCTCCTGTTGTTTGTAATGAAAGAAAAAAAACACCAATTATGCCTCAGTTTTAATTTATTATGGGCCTTTCCTTCTTTTGAGATCACCAACTACAACTACAGAACTTACATGAAATCTTAGGAGTTTAGAAATTAGTTAAATAATTATTTTAAAATAAAAATTAATAAATACAAAACACCAACAAATATATATTGTCCATAAAATTTATTAGAGCATTTTCTGACTCTTGGAAGACTTTCTAAAGAAGACAGGAGAAAAGAGACATGTTTTTGTTTTTCTACAATATTGTTCAGACTACAAAAATATAGTTTAAAGTTCTACATAAAATGAGTTTCCAGAACCTTTTAATTTGAACTTTGTTCTTAAATCCTATACCTATCAAATTTAAGACTGCTAAAGCAACCTTTAAAAACATGTAAATACTTTTAGGGGAAATATCCAGTATTAAAAAAAGCAGAAAAACAAACTCAGAATTGCTGACAACTTTAATTTCTGCTTATATTTGAGTTGTTAGGTCTACTGGTCATGATGTATTACAGGTTAAAACAATATATTGTTGCTGCTCCAGGACTTGCTCTCATCTTGCATTCTATTTGCTTTACCAAGGGTTTTTTCCAGAAGGAAAGAAAGAAAGGGAAGCTTTGTCTACAGACTGAGCTGCATCACAGCCTGGCCCCTGAAGGCACCATTTCAGTCACTCCAATCATCTTAAATAGCTGCTGTCATCTAATTCATTAAAGCCTGGTAACACAGATTTCAAAAATTTGCATCAAGAATAAACTTAGTAAAACCAATACCATTAAAGAAAGCGAAGGCAGTGAAACACTTAAGAATTGCTCACAAACTGCTCAAGAACTCCAGAAATTCATCACTTGCCATGAGCTGCAAAATAGCTACTAATTAATCCTATAAGGCTGAGGGTGGAAAAAAACTTCAGTAAAAGCTGTTACACCTCATAGAGCTAAGGAAGGCATATAAATTGCTTTCCACTTTCTGTCTTAAATCAGGAAATATGTTCAGCCAGGTTACAGATCAGCAAACAGGGTGCCAAGAACACAAACATTTAAATGATGGAGAATGTTATTTGCCTGTAGTAAACTCACTCGATAGATAGGACATATTTTGAAAGATTGTCAGGACACAAACTATAAATTTGCACATTTCATTTCATTTTTCTGAGATTAATCACACTACAAGGAACCAAATGATGGATTTACAACAATCAAGCCTCAGAACTGGTGAAAAAAACCACTGTGTTGCACTGAAAATCCTGCTTCTGAAACCACTCAGAAAATGTTTGATTAGCAATGTAGAAAAGCCAGATCTTTTAATATTATTTCTTCCCATTACTTAAATATTGATGTGAAGAGAATATTTTAGATCTAAAATGGACCTGGGCTGAACGATAAGCAGATTAATTAATTTTAAAATTATGAAAGCCAAGATTGCTGTTTACAGAGGGGTATAAATAAACTGTACTGGCAAGCAGGAAGAGGTAACTTGGAGAGAAAATTTTATTTCTCTAACTTCCTTCAAACAGATACATAATTTAGACTGACAAAGCCAGAGGAGAAAGACGAACCAACTAAGAAGCTATCACTGATAAAGTAACCCATCTCAGCTAAATTCAGCATGCATGCCCAGATCCCCCCACAACCTTTCAGCAAAAGACAATTGAAGCTGCATTCTAAAAAGCAAGATTTACTCTGACCAAGCTGCTTAAACATTTAGGTTTTAACCTCTTAATTAATGCTACATGGAAACAACATCAGTGGTCTCCTTCAGCAACTTGAGCCTGAAAATTTACTGAATTTTTAATAATATTCCATGAAGACTGCATTTTTTTAATACAGTGTGCATTAATTTAGTGCTATTGGAAAAAGCTAGATAAACAATCTTGAATCTACATGCCCTTGGGCAGAGATCAAAAAAATTCTAACCATTATGGGTACTTCAAGTGAGACTTCTATGAAGGAATATAGTTTTTTAGAATATTCAGTACTTTCTGAAAAAAATCAGTTCAGTTCCCCTTAGAATCTCCAAAATAGGTATTCAGAAACATTTTTTTAAAACTTAGCCAAACATATCTGTGCATACTTATATGTATAGATATATAAAAGTATACCCATATCCAACTGATAATGTGCTTATGGCTGTGTGTGTATTTATAATTAATCACTTGTGAGATGATAATCAAACTGAATTATATTTTTTCTGTGCAAACCACACTTCCTTCCAAACGTATTGGTGAATCCCATGCCACACAGCGAGTATTTTAAGCAAGTTTAACACCTAACTGGAAATTTTATCTCAAAGTAGTCTAAAAAGGTGTATTTTGTTTAAAGGTGTTATTTGCCTTTGTTAAACTAAGTAATTTCATACAAGAACCACTTTATTCTAATATTCCCTTGGGATTTTTTCTTTAAAATATATACTACACCTGAGCTCAATTACATATTCTGACTCCAGAAACTGAATCACTTCCCCACACCCCAAAACGAAAAGTAAATTAAAACGTACTTTGAAGATTGATGCAATTAAAAAAGTATCAAAGCAAGATTTGTAAAACCTAACATTCATTCATTAACAGTAAAAATAAACAGGCTTCAAATCATATCTGATCAGATACTTAAATGCAAACAAGCTAAAAAATTTAACTAGTCAGTTCTTTAGGTCCAGGATATTTGGAAAAGTAGACTAAAACTTGAGAAAAATGTATACATTAACTGTGTTCCTTGAGTTCACCTCACACAAAAGAAAAATTATCCAGTATTCCCTGAGAATAAAGTCACCAGCTGTAAGCAGGTATGTAGAAATAATCTGGTATTCCATATCCATTTCAGCAAAGAAAATAACTGAGCTTCAAACAAAGCTTCTTTTTAAATTTTGAAACTGAATAATTGATTTAAAACTGAGATGCCTTTCAATTACTGATGGCTGTTAAACACTTATTCCACTTCACAAAACAATCTGCAAAGATAAATCTTCCATAACTAGAAGAACATGACAAAGAACAAGTAATGACAATATCAACCAGTGACTGATGTTCTTAAAAATGGATAAAGAAGCCAACAATGTCAGATCAAATAAATGAAAGGCTAAGAAGTCCTGCACAGTCTTATAAATTGAATAGGTTATCAATGTCAAGATGTCAGCGTGTAATAAAAACGTAATAAAATAATGGCAAATTTGCATAGACAACTTATGGGAAACTATGGCACTACTGCTTGTGTGCTGCAAGACAATGCAGGGGTTTTTTCACTGCACAGCCATGCTGCCACAGTGCCTGAACTCTGCAAACCAAATTACATGACAGCTGAACACTCTGCAAAAATGGCAGAGAAATTTAATCTTATGAAATGGTAACTTGATGTTCAGACTAAACCACCCCCTAAGTGTTTACAGTGTCTGAAAATGGACTCACCTGAGATACCAATGAACTGTTCATCTGCTCCTGTAAGGCTGTTTTCAGCTGGCTCACATCCTTCTC
Organism: Passer montanus; assembly: GCF_014805655.1. Classification (NCBI taxonomy): domain Eukaryota; kingdom Metazoa; phylum Chordata; class Aves; order Passeriformes; family Passeridae; genus Passer; species Passer montanus. Next base: position 2,993,592 of record NW_024366591.1, read on the forward strand.
TAATTTCAGATACTCATTCCAGGCATTTTCCATCTCCTGTTAACAGAAGGAACACTCTAACACTGTGCTAACCTCAAAACCACTTTCTCCATCCTGTAACTGAGCACCAAAGAGTTTTGAAGTTACTGTTGTTCTATTATAAAAAAGAAGTAAAGAATCCATTTTAGTCTACATTGTTGCTTAGATTTGATTATACACCTGAAAACCCCTCATAGCTTGCACAATCAAGTCAAGAACCTATAGTTAAAAACCTCTGGCCAAATTGGCATGTAACTAAACCAAACTGGCATGTAACACAATCCCTGCACCAGTACAGCCCTTTTTCCAGTGACTTGCTATTTATGCCCACAAATACATTTTACATGCTGACTGTGGAAGCCATACATTTTCTACAGGCACAAACTGACTAGATACATTTAAATAAAACTGTCATTTTAGTGATCACACCTTACTACAGGCAAGGTGCTCATGCAGTTCTGGAAACAGTCTTACAAAGAGCTAGTCTTATATTCATGAAAAGGCAGTAATAACAGAGTGAAACCAAGATTAAATTACATTTGAATTGTATTAAGTTATAATATGAATGGTAAATTTTTCCTGAAATATCAACAGATTTTCCCAACTCCTTTTAAGCTGGAAAAACATCCTGGAATCACATTCATATTTTCAAAGGACTAGCTGAAAGATTTGCAATCTAAGCCCACACTTAACATATAAAGATAATGAAAAGGTTAGGGGTTTTTGTTTGGAGGCATGGAAGGCAGGCATTGAAAAACAAAGCTGGAAAGATGGTTTAATTTTTTTGGTCTGGTTTAGTATCCTGTACCTTAACCAAAACTGTTCAGAACAGGTCTTAATTTCCCTATCCAATGACCAACACAGTTTTAGTCTAACTGGGATTTTAATTCTGGTTTTCTGGAATCAACCAAACACACGTACTGTTGAGACTTTGGATATTTCAGCCCGAATATGTATAAGGTCCTCTTGCAAAAGTCTCTGCTGGTAAGATATTTTTTCTGCGTGTTGTGGTTGGTCTTTGTACTGATCCATCTGCCTGTGCAAAACCTCCAGAACAGACTCCAGCTGATCCTAAAAAAGAAGACAGCAGTAAGTTTACAACATTAACATGGAAATTTATGCATCTACTGGCAGGAATATGAAAGGTGTTTTCCATGCCCCAAGTCTTCCCTACAAACTAACAGAGGTTAGGATTGGCCTCCTGTTTTGGAGACTCACGTGTAAACAAAAACTGCAAGAGCCTTAATTACCTATTGTATCCAAAATTATCTGATATTTTCTATTAAATCTTCCCATTAAGCAGCCAAAACCGTTGAAAACACAAAGCAGGGAGAGGGGAATTTTTCTGTTTACCCTCTGTACGAAAGTGCAATTTACAGTTTCAGAAGAATTCCCTTAAGCAGTATAGAACAATGACAGCCCTACCACAGCCCAGCATGAGCTGTTTGTTTGAGGACAGGTTCTCCTTCACTGCTGTGGATGAAAAAGTCATGTGATGGTATAAAATATTGTCTAAAACATGAAACAAGCCCAATTCATTTAGTCAGGAGTAAATAACATGCAATTAATTTTGCACAGTAGTTCTTCCACAGGATCCACCTGAACAGTACTTTCATTTTAGGATATATAAATTTTTTATTTTTATAATCACCTCAGTTTATTGACAGCTATAGCTCACAAGAACTGAAGCAGATGGGTTTAAAATATTCACTTTCAAAAACATGTTTTCTCAGAATGGGTACTCAATCCTGAAATAAAACCCGATTTTTGTTATCATAGAAGTACATACACAATGCAGTGCAATCGCATCCATTAATTCAATTTATTGTTTACAATTTCCTATTTTATACTTCATGATTAGATAAAAGTTTCTGTTTTGTTTTACTAACCCTTTTTAACCTACTTACTTTATTTTCCTTAAGGGCTCTTATTTTGTCCTCCAAGTCCTGCAGAATTCTGTCCTGCTCACACAAAACACTCAGTTTCACCTGGAAATGAAATCACACACATATATAAGGTTAGATTTTAAAAACCAAGCAGAAAAGTATCCCCTTGTAATATTTCACCCCAAGGAGCATAATAATGACCATGTGACTGTACAAAAGAAATAGATGAGTGCAAGAGGTGCTGCAGTGGCGTTTGATACTTACATCAATATCACTTTCTGCAACCTTGACAGGCTTTGCACTTCTGTCTTTCAACGTGTCACGTCCTGTCATCTAAGAGGAACAGATTTCCAAAATGTAAGAAATTCATAGCAAACTAAGACCTAATGATGCTTCAGCAGTGAAAATAAAGCTTTTGTTAAATATTCACTTTTAATAAGAAAAAAAATAAAATTTTGGATACAAGTACTTTCAAATCTGGCTTTAGTTTTTGAGAAGTGTTAACAAAAGGGATTACTAGTTATATTAGGCTATTTAATAAAATTTTGGATACAAGTACTTTCAAATCTGGCTTTAGTTTTTGAGAAGTGTTACTCCCTCAAAAGGGATTACTAGTTACATTAGGCTATTTAGTAACTCTTCCAGCAACTTGGAATTCTGTACAAAACAGCATAATCCCACCTGTCTCTGGTTACAGAAGTCCTTTTCCTGCAAGATCTAGTAGTTTGAACAGTTCTGCTCTAATAGCTTTCTTGAAGCCAAAGGAATGGAATTTTTCATTTAAATGCATGGTTGCAACAATAGCAGCATTCATGAATGACTAAAAATACAACTTTTGGCAAGTGTTTCAATCTACAAAGGACAGTATCTTCCTCAGCACAGGGTGGATTTTACTAAAGACAGATTGCTATAAAAATGCTATAGTGGAATTAAATGTAATTAATCTATTTTGACATGGCTGTCATGTACTAAATCTCTCATTCCATAAATCACTGGTTTCATATTCCATTTCTGGTGAGATTATCTCCTCACATAACAGTTTTAGAATCAGTACCAAAACAATACTCAATTGTACTTCCAACCTTCACATCAACCTTATGAATTAAGGCATGTCTATGTCTGTAGAAATGTTTATTATTTCCACTACCTACTCGTGACCTTCTTTGTGAATAAATGAGGTTAAGAAAAGAGCAATGAAATAAAGATCATAAATAATAAATTTCTTAAAAGCCTTAAAATCTAATTATTTAGTATCACCTCTTTGGAACACTTTTAAAGATTCATTAGAGCAAATACTATCTTGCCACAGGACCACTTGGTGATTAGTAGTATTCATATACAGCATATGTTTTTTCATATACAGGCAAAAGTTTATGAAGAAAAATTCACCTCAATATTGTCTTCAGTAATAAAGCAGGAGAAATTTTGATACAAAAGCTGAAGTTGTTTGCTTTTTTTTTAGTGAGATAAGAGAGGTATAAACAGGCAGTTTGTTTTTTTACTGGCAATCTCCAGACTTGAAGCTACATATTTTACTTATTAACCTCAGAGTCACCTACAGGATCATGTTAGCTTTTTAAAAGTAATTAAATTTTACCCTAAGTGAGGTAAATATCATCATATCATCTTCTCTCCTACAGTGGCAGGCTCCATTTAAAGACTTCTCATGTACTTTTGAGTGGTGAAATATTACTTCTGCACCACCAAAATCAATAGCATTTATTGCCTCTAGAAGCTTTCGATTTTTTTTCAACAATTACATATTACATAGAAGAAAAAACTGTCTTTCAAAATGATTCATGAAATTATTTAAATGCTAAATCCTGTATATAATTGTAACAATTAAATATAAACATAAAATACCATAAATATTAAAAGTAATAATTTTGCATGTTTAATTACCTGCAAGCTAAGACAATGCAAAAGCCTTTTTCAAAGCAACAGAATTCACATAAAAACAAGCCTACAGAATTTGGGGGTACTTCAAATTACATATTCAGAACTGTAAGGAATTTGTCAGCTATCAAGCAGTGAACATGACAACATAATGAGGATTAAGCATGCTTTCACATTTTCCAAATTCCACACAGGAGTCACTACTTGACATTCATTTTCAAAACATGATAAAATGAAACCAAACACTGAGGTCAGCCATAATTTCGCATACAGACTCCAAAAGAGGAGGGAAAAAAAAGGGCAGTAAAAATAAAATCTTACAGAAAGCACTACTGTGCACCAAAAGACACCTGTAAAAGCCAGAACACTGACTGCTACTCGAAAAAGCAATGGGATGAGCACATTTCAATGCAAGCAGTCTTACATGTATACTGGACAGTAACCCTTGTGCTGAGTTCTTTAGCACTTTGTATATCATGTTGATCAGAGGTCCATTATTTTCTATCTGTTTCAAACAAAAGTTTAGTCATAGCTTGTTACAGACGTCAAGATTTAAACCCCCAAACCTCACAACTCAAAACTCTGCGAGCAGCAGTGATCACACACTCCCAGGGCACACCTAAGCACTCTGCAGTTAATTGCTCAGTCACAATTCCACACTGAAAAGTTCTATTTTGAAACCTCTAAGATAGATCTATGCAGAAATAATGGATTTAGTGAAAAGAAATAAGTATAACTCCAATTCCAAAATGTCCTAATTGGAGTTGTTTAATCAGGGTGGGCCTAATTCAAAACCCAGGGTAGTCAAAAGAGACACTTGAACTAATTGGCTTTTTTAAGTGTCTTAAATGGAAGATATTACATACATGACCTGGGAATTTGCTGTTACTAAAGTCTGTATCATTTCCTTCCTTTCATTTAGGGTACTCTTCTTTTTCCCTTGTATCACAAATCAAGGCATTGCTCCATTTAGTGGCACAGCACAAATGTAACCAATACAGGGACACCTTCTCCAGTTTCACAGGGCTCCTTAATCTCTCAGCAACCTGACCTGAAATTTTACATTTCTGGACCACAACTGAAAGAAGGTGATTAAGAAATGCCCATTTTGAAAATTTACATCATTCCTTTGGAAAAAACATCTGACATTTGGAATGCCAAGAGTTTCAAAAGGGAACCAGCTGGCATTAAGTTTCTTTGCACAGAAGTATCAGGTGTCCCCATACATTTTTCTTCCTGGCTGCTTTTGTTAGGTGCTACAGGCAGTAGGAAGGCACAAGGGGAGCTCTAAGAGACCAAATATCTCCTCGTGCTCCAGACTACAACAGATTAATCTGGACAGAACCCACCAAAAATTAAGAAACCACACCCCCTACCCCCCCGCCCCCACCAAGAATTTTGCTAAGTGTATCACATTTTCAGAAGCTTGACCTGTGGTCACTTGAACTGTGAAAATTATTGTGCTTTACAATGGAAAAAACACTGTGATTATTAATAATCTCTTACCTTGTAGGACTTTTTAAATTGTAATTTGTCATAAAATTCATCTGATGGCTTGGGCTGCAGTTACATTTGGCAAAGCCATAAATAAACCAAAGACAAGACTTAAAATGAAATGTGTCCAACCAATTTTAAATTTGTATATTAATGATTCCATATATTTGTTTACATATTTTATCATTTAGACTACATACACGTCACCTGTATTATATGCTAAATACATATACGGTACTATAGCAGTATTTTCCATTTATATATTTGGTCATATATTGAGGAATTCAAAGATCAGATAAGATTGAAATATACATCCCCATAGGTGCAATCAGCTCACAGGCAACACCCCATGGCATCAGTGTGCTCTGTACATGCAAACCAGACAGACAACAAGGTGTCAAACTTCCTTTCTCCTTGATTTTCAGGAACATCATGTGATTTATATACGGCAAGACATCCTACATCCCACAGCAAGTGGCAAACTATTTTGCTAAGCAAAATAATTATATCTTTCTACCGTTTTTGGGTTTTTTGTTCTTCAAAATCTGATATTAAGAACTCTAGATTTGCTTTCAAATTGCCAACCATCGAGTGTACCAGACACAGAAGTCATTTAGACAGATGTTAGGACCCTCAGTGTCATATTTAATTATTTTTTAAAAAGAAATACCTCCTAACATTACTTGATCAGATTCTCTCTATGGATGGATGGATGAATGGGTGCATTTGAAATCTTTTAGCTGTAATAACATGAAAACAATGACAGTGCTAATCAATCACATTTTCACAAGAACATATGGCACATTATACAAATAATGGAAGTCAGTCCAAGAAGATTTAAAGGGGAAAAGCTGGATTAAAAGAACACGAGTTTTAACTTAGAGGTGTTGACTTCATATTGCTACTAATGCTACAGCAGAGAAACATTTTCAATCTGTTTTTTATCTGATTTCCCTAATCCTCATATATCATCCATCTCAGTACCAGTAACAAAACTGTTCTTACAAACTAAAGCAACCACATTTTTTGAGTTTTCAGTTTAATTGTATAGTTACTACCAAGCAGATACTCAATATTCTAAGCACAACACAGGCAAAAGACAGTTTCCATCTCAGACTAGAGATTTACTTTAAAATTTTCAGGTACAAACATGATACAAAAAAGACAACTGTGTTAAAAAAAAATAAAGCAGACTCATCTAAAATCTTACCTTTAGATCCAAATACTCCAGATCCTTTTTCAACTGGATGTAAGTGTCATCCGCCTTCAGGCAAGAACATAGGGAAAAAACAGTGCAATATATTTGAATGTTTGGAACCATTTCAGAATAGTTGGATTTGCTATATACAAGAAAACATGGAAGAGAGAACAAAATAACAGAGTAGGAGCACATAAAAAAGCACATTTGCTCCACCAGCATCTTGCTATTTGCAGCTAAAAACAGGCAAAATATTTCCCAAGAGTATTACTGCCTCATTATCCCCTGCTTCAAACACCTAGATTTTGTTTCCACGCCTAATAGGACACAGAACTACCTGAAACAATACATTTTCCAAAGCTATTTTTTCAAGATCAATTTCCACTGACTAGCCCCTCACTGAGAAAGTTACAATGGTGTGACTAAATGTCAGATGTAACTAGAAGACACCATATAATACATCACTAGAATACTTTTGATCACAATTCACATGCATTTTAAGATATTAATTCCTTTACTTAGGGAAAGTATGAAATAAGTTTGGGGAATAAAATTCTGAAAAAGATCTCACTTATATGATTAGACAATCCATTTTGTCTTTTAAGTAACAGCATTCAAGTTGATCCTTATTTTTCATTGCCTCACCTGTAATTGCTATCAGCTTAATTTTATAGTTACACTCATCTAGCAACACATTTATTACAGTCCCTTCAAGGAAAACATGCACATAAGTCATAACAAAGTTATTTTTCCCCTCTTGAAAAGGGATATTTGCAATACAAAATAAAGTTTAACTGTTGTAAATGTGCTACTTGTAGTTAGCCAAAATGCCCAGAACTTGCTAGAATTTTAACTGCTATTTTGTCAGCATTTCATATCCTGGGTGCAATTAACTTCAGAATAAAAGAAAAACACAACTATACCTTTTCTCAAGTTTTGAGCCAATGAGAATGTGTAGTTAGAAAAAGAAAAGAAAAACCCTTTATGCCATAAAATCAATAGATCACACTTGCATTTCTTTAGAGGTGTTCACTTACAATTCTTGTCAGATCAGATTGTAAGACTGGCTGAGGACTTGACCAGAAAGTCTGCCCATTTTTGGAGAAATCCCTGTTATTACCACCCATCTTAGTGCAATTCTTCTGTAGGTGAGGTAATTGGGAAATGAAACTCCTTTAATTCAAAAAAAGCACTTCAGTTTTGGGCCAAAGCCTTCAACAATTCCAAGAAGAGTCACCAGATTTTATTCCCAGGTGGCTCCATTTTTTGAGGCTCTAATAGGAACCAGAGAGCTCTGTGAGTACATTTCTGTTTCATTTCACATTTACAAGCTTCATAACACCTGTGCAATCAAGAGCACCACAGATGATCCAAGACACTCCTGAGCTTTTATGAACCAATGTTCACCTGCAGAACTGACACAGTTGCAAGCTCATATGAATGTACAGACTGGCTGATGCATTTCAATTTGCAGGTGATGCAGCACGTGGCACAGGGAGCCAAACCCACCATGAAAGCAGCACAAAGAAATGGTTTTGCTTTAGAATGAATTATATAGTATTTTAACCCACATTTCTGAAGATGCAGCATTTTCAGAAATAGTATAAATACACAGTATAAAAAGGAAGTAGACGCTTTGAAACAGATGCACTGGCACCCTGTAACTTAAAAATGCTCATCTTTTATAGCAAATACAGTAAGCAAAGAAAAACCGCAAACGACCTGGGCACTGTAGAATACCAAAGAATGGGCAAGGAAGCACAGACTCAAGCATGCCACTAATGAAGCATTTGCAGAGTCACAAAATGTCACAGATGAGCCACGCAGCAGCTGACCTGATAGGTGGAATTAGTTGGCAAGTGCTGCAGTAACTGAGCGATTGTGTAATTTCTTATACTAGCCAACTTAGCCTGATGTCTCCTTAATCGAATGAGAAGCAATGTTAGCTCTTCAGGCTGCAGGTATTTAGACACATTGTAAAGAGGAAATTAGCAGTCTTCAGGGAGAGGAACTATAATTACATTTTTCACCTCAGTGCCCAGAAAGCAGTTACTTGACATGATTAAGCAATTATTTAATTAACTCTGCATTTGGTCAAACAAACATAATAAAACTTGAATCCTGTAATAACAGAAAGCTCACCCCTGCTCACATTGCAGATAAAGGCAAAAGTCCTATAGGCTTTACTGGGTTAAGATTAAGTTCTCATTCGAGTTATTTATGCTTTAACTAATAGAGTTAAGATTAAAGACTATGGATTTTAAAACTTGGCTGCTCTAATGGGAGGACCCAAGAGGAGCCGTGCTCTGCACTTACCGACTTGCCGTGCAAGCTGGGCGCGCTCACCGTGTGTGTCATGTAGCCCATGGCAGGCATGGAGCGGCGATCCAGGTGCGTGGAGCTCTGCAAGAAGCCACAGCCACAGGGTAAGGACTGTGTCAAGTGCCAGCTGTGTTGCATTCCATGGCAAATTCAGTCTGCAGCTCTGCCACAGATTTTCTATTTGAATCGTGGAGTGCTTAGATCAGGGTAACACTCACTGGGCAGACCAATCCTTTGATGATTAAAAATTTATGAATGAACAAACAAAAATTCAGCACCTGTGATGCTGGGCAGAGCAGGGGATTGCAGCAGCATGAGATGCTTCAGCAGAATGCGCAAGGTAGCTTCCAGCAAATTTTTTAAAAGTTCATGAAATTCCCCCCCACACACCCAACATCTCCCAGAAAAATGTTTGGTTGGATGATTTCTTCCCACAGCAGGCTTGTACTGCACATAGCAACAACTACGAATGCTCTCTTCTAGCCAGGGAACACAAAGCTACTGACATGACTGACACCTTGTGGCAATGGCTTCCATCAATACCAAGGGGGTTTTTTAATAATCATCCTTGATCTGCACCTTTCTGCTTACCATAAGAAAGCCTACTGCACACTCATTCTTCCATCTTTCGCTTAAAGCCTAAGTTCTATGTGTTCTTCAAGGCAGACTAAATATCTGTTATTTTTATTCCCGTCTCTGAATTTCACTAAATTTGCCTCACCTGCCATGTTTTGGGGTTTAAGTGAAACTGGATGGAATTTAATAAAGCAGTACAGGGAGCATGGAGTATCATGGATTTATGCAGACACATTTATATGTAGAATGACACTGTGTGCTTACATAGAAAAACATGAGCATTTTTCTCTACAAACTTTCACAGAAGTTCCACAGGGAAGTTTTCATTATGAGGAACAGTGTTTCCCAATATTGGTAAAGGCAAGATGCCATAAAAAGAGCCTAAAATTTCTGCAGTTCCACTGCACAGGAAAAGAAAAGACTGCTGTACATGCCTTTTTAAGGATGTAATGATCCTTCAACTTACACGTGGAGAAACCACTGTGTGGTAGAATATAATCAGGAGTTACAAATATTAATTTCCAGTTCTGCAGATCACGAGACTATTTCACCCTCTGACAGAATATTATAAATCTATAAATGCTGAAACACATCCAACAGCTACACTACATATACACTAGGAAAAAAAATCTAAACTGTGCATGAAGCTGCAGCCTAAAGTCATGGTCCATGATCCACACTGGGTATCTGGATTTTTAAGTCTCTCTCTTTGCAAATATTTCCTTATCAGAGTCCATGGCTGAGGTCAAAGAATTCAGTGAATACAGAGGCTTTCAATATCAGTTATTCCAGATCTACCAAGACAAGTCAATCCTCCATTGATTCAACACAAATTTCCCCAAATTTCTTAAGGAAGGAAGGAGAGTATTTAGAGTACCGAATAGGGAAACCTCTGTCACCTCTGAATAAAAGGGTACAAAAGTCCCTTCAAAACAATCCCATACTGAAACTATTCAGAAAGTTGAAGCTTCAGACCAACTCGATTTGAATTTGGTAGCCTAAGGTTAAAGGCTCTGCAATGGACCTAAAATATTAATATATATAATAATAATAATATAGGCTTTGCCATAACTAAAACCAGAATCAGCTGTATGACTAACTACAGCAGCAAAACATGCAGAGAAAGCAGGCACTGCAAACACAAAGCTACAAGCAAAAATAATCAAGAAAGATTCCATCCTGCTGAGTTTTCTATTCTTGCCTTCATACTCTCTACATTAAAATACCACCGTCTGTATATTTTACACATGTAAGATATGCCTTCCTGTTTTTTATTAAAAGCATTCCACACCTATGTGATGTGCCGCCAATTTTACTTTCCCAACCAACAAAAGTTAATAAATCTGATCAGAATAGCAAGACCTTGAGGAGAAAATTATTCCTTGTATTAGCTTTTACAGCTTACATGATCTTTCCTACACAAGGAAGGATGCAATGAACCACGACTAATAAACCCCTCACATGTGACACCATGTGTAGAATGGTTTGTAATCAGTTAAACGGACACCAACCTTGACAGCACGATTCCGAATCTTCCTGGGGGATCCAGCAAGAGGAACATCCACAGTCTGTCTCTCATCAGATGGTTTAACCGTGAGCCTTTCTGCAGGAGTATGTGGTCTCCGTGGGAGAAAGTTTTTTGGAGGTCCAGGTGGAGGAATATCCGATGGAGAGGGCGGAACAGATATCGATCGTGGAACATCTAATGAGCTTTTTGACTTAGCACGATCAATGAAGTCTGAAGAACCTACATAAAGGGGGGCCGTGGGGCTGCCATGTTTGAACTGCTGTCTCTGCTGCCACTCGTACAGCTGCCAAACAGTTCCATCCTTATTTGCTTTCCTCTCCTCCTGGGACATCTTCAAGTGGCTGACACGATCTTGTGCATATTTGTAGTCACTCGGCAAATTGCGGTTTGGTGGTGGAGAGCTCCCTGAAGGCTGCCTGGTATTCTTTGGCAAAGTGTGATAGTTTTCAGGAAAAGGAGGAGTGGGACCCTGACGTGTAAGAGTCTGATCAGAAGTGAGGCTGTAACAAAAAGAAGAAAAAAAGGGGAAGAAAAGGGTAAATTTTAGCACACACTGATGAGCAAGAGTGACTGATAAAAAAAATCTCTAATGACATAAGCAGAGGAGCTACATATAACATGACAGACATTTTAACAGAATTTACAGAAATATTAACAAAGCAATATTAATGACATCTATCCTGCACACAAATACTACACTGTATAAATACAGGACTTTGTTAAACTAAATAACCTAGGATGAACTACTAGAAACAAACTTAAGGAACAGCAGCATTATGTACTTAAAGAAAAAAAAGTCAAGAACATGAAGAACAGGATTACTGTCATGTTTATCGAGTGAGTCTGTAAATTAAAATATTCCTTTTCACAGAAAGCGTGCTCACCACTAGGTGGTGCAGTTTACGAAAACAAACTCATGTTCAATAAAAATATCTTTAAAAGCAAGAAGAAATTTCACCAATCCCAGAATATCTCAGATAGTTTTTGTCAATGTGAATGAAGCAAAAAGAAAGAAAATGGTAAGAAAATGCTCAAAGTCCACAGGTCTGTATGAGTATTTTCACCTAAAAACAGTGAAACTGCTACTGGTTCTACTGATTGGAGCGACATGAGACTTTTTACAACAAAGGTCATTGACAAATTAGAATATAAAAAGAGGTATTATGTCCTGGCTTCAGTACTGCACCCATAAAACACTTAAGCTGTACAAACTAGATATTTTAGTAGGTAGTGTTAAAGACAGAATTGGCAAAAGTTTTCACATTATGTCCTGGCTTCAGTACTGCACCCATAAAACACTTAAGCTGTACAAACTAGGTATTTTAGTAGGTAATGTTAAGACAGAATTGGCAAAAGTTTTCACGAAGTCTAGTTATCTCCCTCTCCTGCTTTGAAGACAAAATCTTTCAGTAGCCTCATGCATAAGAGTCTGCCTGTCTAATTTCTGATCCTTCAATCAAATATCTGGGGTTTTGTACTTGCAGTCATTTGCCCATTGATTCCGAATCTCCAAAGAGAAAACCATTCTGCCAGGCTTGCTACAAAGCATCAACACAAAAACCCCCCCCAAAATTAAAAAAAAAAAACAACCCAGCACAAAACCACACAAACAAAGGAACTCCAAGCATGTTTTCATCACTTCACTCAACAAGTTCCACTCTGTGTGAGAGGGAGACCTCATGGTTTGGAAAATGCAGGAATTCCACATGAAAGAAAGGCCAGGATGGAAAAGAATATCCTTGTTCAGCATCCAAGAATAACTGAATCAAAGAGGAAAGAATTGCTACCAGCAACTGCTGCTCAGTAGTTGCCACCATCCCTTTTTAGTTGAAGGATTTGACACTGTTGGACTGCCTTGAAATATGGATACTCTCAAGAGGATACAAAATTCCTCATGCCAGCAAGTAGAATAACTGCCCTGCACTGCCTGGAGGGTTACAAACCTGTGAAGGCTCTGCTCCCTCATACCACAAAATCTTGATGTTACCTCAAATTTCAGAATGATGGTTAAGGCAGGGAGATAGTATGAATACAGGCAACTCAAAGATCAGCATACAGTGGTCGTGGAGCCTCTTTTAATTACTTAATTCATTGCATTATGTGCACTTTTAATGTCCTGTACTTTGCTGCCAATTTTTTCTACAGGAAAATATGTGGTAGAAAGTGGGTAGAAATGTATTTCCTCTAGATAGCAATAAGAACCAAGAATACTGGGTGCAGATAATGCTTCAAAAGGACATCTGAGGCAGGCATGAAGCTAAGACAGATTCCTTTGGTGACTTCTCTGTAGAAAAGCAGGGAAGGGGGACTTGACCACTCCTATACCCCAGTTTAGTGGAGACCTCATGAAGGCATAAACAAACTAGCAGATGTTGCAAACCACCTGTGTGTGATTATTTTCTAACTGCACATTAAAAGGCAGAATACTGAGATCAGCTGGAATTTATGGCAGTCAATGAAGTCACCATGGCTGGCAGTTTAGGAGCAAAACCAACCTGAAAACAAAGGCAACATGAGTTTTGCTGGGGGCAAGGAGAGTCATGCCCTCTTTCTAGAAAAGGATGAATTTTTCTGAGAAGAGCTAAAAACTGTTATTTTAAAAGCAGTACATGGAACAGCTGATAAGATCCAGTTTCATGCAATACTTCAACCTGCTATAAAAAGAGAACAAAGTTGAATGTGGATAACATTGCACAGGGAAAGTCACATTCAGAGCTGAACTTTGGAGGCAACTGCCTACATATAGGCACACACTATGTTTTCTCAGTATCTGAAGTAGGGAGAAAGCTCAAGCTGAGATGACAGGCTTTAAGCTGGTGGTATCTCTACCACACAAGTTTTTTGATGCTTAGGGATAATTTGCATCATATAAAAATAGCCTCTGAGACACCGCACAAACCTCTAGGTAAAGAGCCATGTCCCAAATGGTTCAAACTAGTCCACAATGGACTATTGCTTTATTGGAGATTAAGAGCAAAAGTGAGCAAAAGCAGCTGTTCTTGAGAATCTCCCTCATTTGAATGCTGAGGTATAAAGGACACAAAAAAGAAAACAGACATTAAAGAGTGAATAAATGGCCTGATCTCATATTATATGACCATTGGCCATGAAAATCTTCAGGGTCTGCAATAGGAAGCAATCACACAGAAGATATTGTAAGAAGAGAAGATAGATGTTCAAAAGACAGCAAGTACTATTATTAGAAACACTGTGGCCATTCATGGGAACACACAGAAGCTAACAAAGACAAGTAATGTTTTTTCCTTAAGCAAATCAGGAAGGAACAGAAAGTTCTGCATAACAAGAAAGGTTTTAACACCATTTGCAAGGAAGGAAGTATCTCAACATGACTGTATCTAGTGAGGAAATATTAAGCTTAATTGGATTTATATTTTTCTAAAATCCAAGTAAACTGTTAGAAATAGCAAATTCTTCATAATTATGCACTAAGTTTATACAGGCACTGGAACCAAATCAAAACCTAACAATTTCTGAACAGCTGCCATTTGATCGTCCTGACCTTGACCTTTAATTACTAAAACCCAAAACCTCCTGAAAGCGTCCTTTCAAACTTTCTTCCAGTTCTTGAGATCTCTCTGAAAGGCTGGCATGAATCTTACCAAAGCAGGTATTCCCATCTGCTGAGAACAGAGAGGGATTAGATGGCTACCCTGGTTGTCACTGGAGTGCAGCTGAGAGGTCACTAAAAGAGGTGGGTCTCCAAAGTGACAACTAACATTTACAACTCAGCAAAGGGAGTGATTCATTAAAAAGGGAAGTGAAACATCTATTTGAAAGGTCTGAAGATCTATATAAAAGTTGCCATCCCTACAAGCAGTCATATGAACAACTTCAGTATTTGTGTGAACCCTTTAGCTGAAAGAGTTCTTTCTTGTCATAATCAACTTGCTGGCAAGCACTGCATCTGTACACACCTGAGCCAGGAAACAAATAAAAACCGTACTCATTCTGTGTTCAAGAACTACCCAGCCCTCTGAATACTCAGAGGTTCTCTATTTGTAACATTTCAGCTGGAATATCCATCAACATGGAGCTTTACCAAATTAAGTGGTCTACTACTACTTACTAAAATCAAAATGAAATGTCAATCACACTATCATCTCTAGCTTAAATTTCTACACCGTGCAATCAGGAAGATATTTGACAAGTAACATTCCACTTCTATTCATCATTTAACAACTCTGCAGCAACCTCAGCAGGCTCAGAGAAGGTGCTATTTAAAAGATGACTCTGTTAATCTTTGGGAAGGTAACATGCAACTTATTCTAAATGCAGAGAATATAATGGCATTTGTCAGGAAAAGGCAAAGAAAACAAGGTCAACTGAGCCAAAATAGACATTTTTAGAGATATGTATATGCAGATATAGAGCTATATCTAGAAATAACTACACATAGACATACATACATATATATCTATCTTTATTTGCACTGAACACTTAGCAGCTCCAGCTGAGGTAGCTGGTTTCTTCTAGAACAAAGCCTGGCACCTGCAACAACACTATCTTAACACTGCACCTGATACACGCCCCTAAAGTCAATTTACTGGGAAGAGTAATTTGGAAGAAAACCACACTTATTTAGCTGTCAGTCAATCCTGTCACTGCCAGGACTTCTGATGTAAAAAACATCAACAGAATCTTTTTAAGCATTAGCTCATTCCCTCAATCAGTTTCTGTATTATTTCAGGCAAATCAATGTGTGTAATAAGAACTAACTTACCAACTACTTTTTTTCATTAAACTCATATTCTTTTGGGAAGTCCTGGTTCATATCCAAGCAAAAAAGATGGAAGTTAATTGACTCTAGCAGTCTAAAAGAATATTAAATAATATGAAAGAGTAAGAAAGCTTCTTCAAGTGTAATCGCAAAAATAAGAGTAGAAGAATGGACTTCCACACAAAATTAGGAAGCCTTAAACGTCTTACTGGCTCCGAATTGACAAACATTAGCTTAGAAAGAATTTTTAAAATTCCCAAAATGTTTTCTCCATCTTAAAAAACACATGCTAATGTCTCTTGTTTGTTTATACTATAATTAGATTTGAGCAGATTTATAAAACACTAATTCAGTAGAATAAGCATATTTGAAAAATCCTCACAAGTAGCATCAAGCCCAACTGTTTTTCCTGCCACTTGACACAAGGTGACATTCTGAACAGACACACATATTCATCACTTCACTTCTCCAACTGGTACTTAATCTGACTTTGAAAGCAAAGCAATTATGAGATTTTCAAACTACAAAAGCATTCCAGTCTACATTTCACCTATTGGTACTATTAACGTACCATTAGGCACTGAAAATGGAAAAGAGAATCCCAGAGACCATCCTAGGGTATCTTCATTAACAAAATGAATATATGGAGACTTTCAATACGTGATACACACACTGTGACCCTGAGTGCAGTGAGCTGATATAGAAGAGTGAATGGATGTTTGGAACAGGAATAGAAGAAAGAAGGAAAGTAATGAGCATTCTTTACTTTTTGAACTGGAAAACAATTACCTGTAACTTATATTGTGTAATTGTTTATGAGTGAGAGGTAACTGGAGGTTGCACTTCACTTTCGGGCTGTTCAAAATTTAAGCAAATTTTAAGTTTTAAGCATCCACAGCGATTAAAAGAAGGAAAATAAAATAGCATGCTAATCTCACTTATTCTGTTTGCAATACTGTGACAACATGAAAGAGATTTAATTAGCCAATCCCACATTGGCTTTCCCAGGAGATAAATGTCTGAAAAATACCATTCTGCACTGAAGGAAAAAGTCTTTTTACGTTTTCCTTCACACATTTCCTTTAATTTAAGAAAATGCCACTTGGCCATCTAGTTAAAGATGGGCCTATTACTAACCTTTTTGTGTCTCCTTTCTGGACTTTTACCCAGTGCTCCACTTGAGCCATGTTACTTTTCCTTTGAAACTGCTTATCTGGATTTGTTCTGGGAACAAACCCCCTTTTATAGGAGCCAGTACCATTCTGCTCCACCAGGCCAGCACTCATACTTAATGAACTAGGAAGCGTTCCATTCTTCTCAGCTGGCTGAGGCTGAGCTACTTGGGACCACGATGCATTCCTCAAGTCTGGAAATAATGAATCAGCTTCTGTCACTGCATGCTTAGCCTTTCCCTTTTTGGTTTCCAGAGTTCCTTTTCTGTGGATGTAACGCTCCTCCTCCTCCTTTTCTCTTCTTATCTCTTCACGCTTATCGTATCCAAGCATTTCATCTGATTTCTGGTAACTTTCTTTTGTGTCTGTAATCTCTGCCTTCACACACTCTTTGCAGGCATCCACATGATTGACCTGGGGAACAGCTTGCTGATCCACTTTTTCAGTTTCCCTGAAAACAAAATGGGTGTCAGTAACAAGCACTGTTTAATTGTGTAAAGTTGGTGTGGTTTTGTTGCTCTTTTACAATGGTTATCGACAAAATCACTGTTTGCAGACTCTGATAAATTTTACATGTTACAATAAATATGTTCAGCAAAACTCAGTTGCTATCCCAGTCAGACAAAAGTTACCTTTATTGTGCTGTCAAGGAAGCATAAATTACTTACATACATCTGTAAAAATGACTAAAAATACTAGTATTGTATGAGAGAAATGTTCGGCATTAGGTTGTGTACAAAAAAGCTGTAAATTACAAAAAAAAAAATTTCCATCCAAAAAACCAAAACTATAAGCTACCAACAGCTCATAAAAAAAATATTTCATATTTTTGTAGATTCTCACTGATGTCAGAGTAGTATCCCATCTCTGAAACTAAGTTCAGCTTCTTTAAAGCTTTATGGAAAGTAAATTCAGAAAGTAAAAAAGTGCCATGATAAAATTGTTTTCATTTCAGTCTAATTAGAAAATAATAGTCTATTTAGGAGCAAGGACATTCGATCAATACTTCTAATGTACCAGACTTCCCCAATTTTTCTTTCAATTATTCCTGTCCTTACAAAGAAGATAGAGGTACCAGGTTGTTTCTTGAAATTTAAATTAAATCTAGAAAGTCTTAACACAATATCATATAGAATCTAAAGCTCTGGAAGAGATGCTGATTCCTTGCTTATATTTGACTGGCCAGAAGAAAGCAGCATGAGACACTCAGAGAAACTGCACCACAACATTTCAACCCTCACAGTGGCTAAAGCAGGGCTGTCTCATAGGGCAGTGTATTCCTTCACATGGAGGAGTAGGGAAACAGTCACATTCCAAAGCCAAAACACCAAGAAGGCGACATCAATTTACAGAAAATGAAAAAATCTGGAAGTACATTTTGGCACAGCTGAATTTGCTTGTTCTCAGTTCATACCTACATAAATTAGTTGATATCCATTAATCCATTATGCACTCATGATTTACCACTTTTTAGCACTCTTACTCCCCTGTAGCAGCACTTCAATCCTAGTTCTAAACACTCATTTGAAACAACTCATTAAACTTCTGTTCTTTCTCTTCTGCTTCTCTCTCCCAAAGGCTGCCAACTGGCTGTGGCAGGTGTATGAATCTGCCCACAGAAAGTGGAACTTTTTACCTGAAATTCCCTAAAATATTATAGAGAAAAATTAATCCTGGTCACTAGATGTGGGCACAAAACTTGCATGCATACACAAATACTGAACACCAGGTTTTCTTAATTAATACCAGTTAACTATTTTGCAACAGAATTAAAAAGAATTAAAGAGAAATTAAATTAAAAATAAATAAATTAAAAATAATTCTTTCTTTAAAATATGAATTTTATGTACATATCTACAAACAGCAGTGTCAGATACCACCATGGGTGTGATATATTTAAGATAATAAATTTTTGTAAGATTGTAAGGGTTTTTTATGTAAGATATTAATTTTTTTTTAAAGCTTTTGAGTAGAACTTGCCTCTTCAGTGAGGAGCGTGTCTGCATGAGAGCAGCCTGGTTCATAGCCCGGATCCAGGCGTTCATATCCTCCTGGGTGTCAGCACTGAAGTAGTACGTCCTCATCCCTGTGTGCTCTGCCTGAGAGCCAATGACAGAATTCTTGTTGTAAATATATGCTCTCATACCTGTGTGAACAGCCTGGAAGAAAAAAGAAGAAATAAAAGTCAGACACCTCTTTCACCTTTTCCCCCAAAAAATTAACTTTAAAACAACTTTTCCTGGACTGCTTATTGAATTTGGGGTGAATTATCATGCTGCCACAATGGGCGGTAAGGGCAGTAAACTCAAAAGGCACACCAAGTTTTACTGAAATTCTTCTGCCTCTTTCTAGAAGCTGAAAATCCAGAGCTTCTGATTTTCACAGTGGGAAATTTCAGCTTTTCTTTTTCTTTTAATTGACACGTTTCATTTGCCACAAATACTATACTAATGAAATTGAAGAAATCGATAGTGAACAAATTTAAGGAATTCTCAATGAGATGTGAATCAGCAAGTCAATTTTCCCAGCTCATTTAATAAAGAAATTTATTCAGACAAAACAGACAAAAATCTTACCTTTTAAGCAATTAAACTGCTAATTCAAGAATTGATTATAATGCATGTTAGGTTAAATAGTGCATGTTTGGTTAAAGCGTGCACTTGAACACATATTAGCTGCCAAGTCACAAGACGTACTGATAAAAGTTAGTAAATCTGATGGAATTATCACAGCACATCAAATACTGGCAATTATCTCTGCACACTAAAATACTCCATGAAATTCCACCACAAACTAAGGTACTGGGCAAATTCTCCACAAATATATTCAATATTCAAATGGATTCAATATGGAATACCTTTCTAACTCTAGGCTAGTTGAATTTAATCAAATCTCATCCATATTTCTATTAGCAATAATATAAATATTACCAAATCATATAAATCCTGCAACACTTCAGATTAGCACAAAGCTATTAATCTCCTTACTTTCCAAATAAACTGAAGACAGTATACTCTGCTTGAAAGCTCTTGAAATAATATTAAAATGAAATTACTATTTTAAACTTATTTTATAAAACGAAACCTTCTATCTCACACAAAAACTAATAGCATTAGATACTGCTGACATGCGGTTTTTCAAAAAGAAAAATAATGATATCATCTGTTTTTAAAGGGTAAACTTACTCTGTAAATCCTGCCTAAATTATTGGTCTTTTTATATTGATGAAATCCTCTACCCATTGTTAGCCTCAATCAATTTTTTGAAAAATTATTGTAGAGGCAATCATAGATGGCTTCAGAAATAAGTTTTGACAAAACCCAGGCTATTTAATCCAGCCCTTCCTAAACATTATAACTTCAGTTGTTTACCTAGAATTTCCCAAATTACCATGACCTCAGAGACTTGTATCAACAACTCCAAAGAGCAAAACATGTGCTTGCTATTACAGTGCTTTTAAGTAAGTTCCGTGCAAAATTTCCTCCCTTCCCATGGCAGGCTGTTCCCCTGAATGTGTGAAACGTGGCCTTTCCCTTCTGTGCCTCAAGCAAGGAAGCCTGAGCTTGTTTTGAAAACTGGAGACTGAAGTAGAACAGCCAGCTAGAAAAAGGAGGAGGAGGAGGAAGAGAAGGAAAAGATTAAAAAGGTAACATAAAGAAGTCAAGACTCTCTCCTGCTCAGAAGAGTCTCCACTTCCCAACAACATTGGCCAAAAAGGGAATACAAGGTGGTTTCTTAATTCCCACCATTAGCTGACCACCTGAACACAGGAAAAGAGAACCTACACAGATTAAACAACAGCTCTGATCAATCACATATTTAGAAATCAAAGGACTTTATTCATGTTTGCCTTGTTGAGTCCTTTGGTTTTTGTTTGTTGTTATTGGGGGTTCTCTTTTTTTCTCCATTTTCAGAACATGAGAATGCTCAAAGCAAATATTATTTAGAAGCATTAATTCATTATAATTTACAGTTACCATCCAGTGTATGAAGAGACCAAAAACTGGCAGCTCCAGGTATAAGGGAAAATGGTGACTTTGATGTGAGACCTTATGACTACAGAGTTCCTTCACAGAGCAGGTTGATCCCACAGAAGGTGTTAAAATTCAGAAGTGAATCAATTCCTGCAGCAAAGCAGACTATGCATGTCCCACTGCAGATGATGCACTAGGACCCAACCATTCACTGGTTTTATACTCGCCTAAAAAGCCCAGAATTTTGGGGAACAGAGACTGTATACCACACCAAGAAATGGATTTAACAGCTGTCTTAATTGATCTGTACACCCTGATCAACATAACCACTTGTGTTTTAGGTTTCGCTTTGAACACAGCTGCAAGCACTGCAGGTGAAAACAGTATCAAAATGCAAACTGTGCTGCACCACTCTCTCTTGAGAGATTGAAGCTCTCACAGCCATAAACATTCCCAGCTTCAGAAGGGATAGTGGAGATGGTGTGTGGTTATCAACAAACACCATATCCTCAAGTTCACGATATATAACACTGGTTAAGAGAAAATTCACATTTATTTCAGTTATTTATTAGTAGTGTGTTTTAAATGAAAGAAAGCCACTTTGTGCCAGCATCCTGTAGCTGTCCCTGCTGGCAGACAGAAGCTAGCAGGCATTTTGGGTTTGGGAATTTTTTTTAAAGCCAAAGCTATTAGGATGGCTACAGCATACTAAAAAGCCTAGAACACAGCACATGCTCACATGTACACCATACACACAACAGGGAAAAAATAATATTGGTACCTATTCATGCATTCAGATGCCTTAATGTGGATAGATTGAGAAGGAAAGCAGTCTCTCTCCCATAGTGCACAGTAGGAGAAATGGACAGTAAACCCCAAGAACATATCAACAGGACAAGACAAGGACAAAAATTAAACAAGTTAAAATCATTAAAAGATTGATATTTAAAAAAAAAACAAACCCAAACCCCAAAATCCACTTATCAAAAGAGTGTACTAAAAGTAACTAATGCCAACACAGCTGTTATGTTCACCTCCACTTATTCAAAATACCTAAGAGAGAAAAGCCAGCATTCGCAGAACAAAGGGATAACTAAGGGAACAGCCCCAAAATCCACTTATCAAAAGAGTGTACTAAAAGTAACTAATGCCAACAGCTGTTATGTTCACCTCCACTTGTTCAAAATACCTAAGAGAGAAAAGCCACCATTCACAGAACAAAGGGATAACTAAGGGAACAGTTTTCTAATAATTGCAATATTTCCAAGTTAGTTCTGTCAATAAGCTATAATACACAGAAAAATCTTCCTTCTTCTGAATTTTGATATTTATGAACCCTTTCTGAGCAAAAGCCGAGATAATACTCTGAGCCTTCACTACAAACTCAACAACAGCCCACTACAATCTAACTCATCTTTCACCCTTAAATAATATTGAGCTTTTTGAGGATTTCTAGAAGCTTCAACCCTCTCCTTTTCTATATTTGAAAACAGCACCTCTCAAATTTACAACTCTTAGCATTTCTTCACCTGTCTCCCGAGACCCAGTGCAATATAGGAGCCTAAGGAAGTAACACTGACTCAGAGAACATAAACTATGTAACTTTTTTTTTTTTTTTTTTTTTTTTTAGGAAAACCAGTGAGATCAAAGAAACAGATAGGAAGTTTGTCCTGGTCTCAGTGGTCTAAGCAATGAACAAATACTTCCAATTAAAAATAATTTTCCTTATTCAAGGACAACAAGGCTTCTAAAGAGACTGTGAGGACATGAACCGCCATAAACTGATACTATTCTTTGTATATTGTATATTTGTATATTGTATATTGCAAAGTACAGTCATTTCTCTGTTAATCACAGGAAGTATTTCCAGCTATATAAGAATGCTTTGTAAGCCTTTTCACATTAAACACTGAATTTTTGCTCACTCATATTGGTACCAACAAAATTAAAAACCTTTAAAATGCAGTATTAGATTAACTAAACCTTTGTAAGCCTTTTCACATTAAACACTGAATTTGT
The DNA here is from genome assembly GCF_014805655.1 of Passer montanus. Lineage (NCBI taxonomy): Eukaryota > Metazoa > Chordata > Aves > Passeriformes > Passeridae > Passer > Passer montanus. The sequence goes on from NW_024366591.1 coordinate 3,016,413, forward strand.
GCTCACTCTTATTGGTACCAACAAAATTAAGTCTTTAAAATGCAGCTGTTAGAGGAACTATCTTCAGGATGTGAGCTGCTGAACTAAATATGCAGTAAAGATCCTGAGTTCTCAGCTCACACACAGCTTAGTGACAGTGGCTTCCAGCTAGTCACAGCACGCTGCTTGGCACAAACAGAGGAAGTGAAAAAATTGTGAAGACTCAAAAATTTAACTTGATCAAGATAGAGACCTAAAAGCACAGTTTCTAAACAAAAAAAAATTAAATGCACATACTGTCACATTTCAAAGTAGATGCCTGATTGCATTTCAAAAGCCTGTAGGCTGTTCTGCAGGCCTGTAATTGTTAAACACCCAAAGAGACACAAAACCTTAAGTTGGACCTCAGGAGGTGATGAAAGGAAAAGGATTTTGAGAACTCCTACAGTACATGTTTTAACATTTTGCAGGGTTTAACACAGACCCTAGTGAGCGTGTATTTTACAAGCCTCCTTCTAACCAAATCATATGCAAAAAGCACCCATGTATTTGCTTAGTAAATTACCTTCCTCTAGTTTGGCAAACAAAAGAGTTGAATTTTTTTCCAGTTTTGCTGTTTCCCTACCTTCCAAACTCACTGCTACTTCAGATGGGAGCCAATTCTTTTGTTGTAACAGAAGATTTACAACAATCTCAACAAAGAACAAGCCAAAAAGTGCCATGGCACATTCTCCCACTCATTCAGGTCTTCAATGCAAAAAAAAAATCTTATCTTTATTTGGGGCTTAATCTGCTCATGTGTTCTATTTCTGGCTGTGCTACGCTGTGAGACAGAATGTCCAACTGTGCTCTGGGTCTGGAGGTGCTCTGAAGAGAGGAGATAAAGGCAATGGCTGCTGAGTGATGGATGCCAGCACGGGGTGTTCCTGCTGGGAGTGCCCACAGCCAACTCTGTGACCACTGAACATCAGAGCTGGACAGGGTCTGTGCCACTGGAACTGCACAAAATCCTCCTGCTGCCCTTGGGGTTGGGTCTGAATCAAATCAAACTGCAGCATCCAGCCTGCAGTCAATCATCAAACACCTACAGCAGAGTTAAAACTGGCCTGACTAACTGATACATGAAATGCTGATTTTTTTACAGAGTTTTCTAGCATAAACTTTCTTTTGCTATCAACACCCTATTTCTGTGTATATCAACAGATGTAGATAGACTCTGTGTGGAAAGTCTCATGATATTTCCAGAAAAAGAATCAGATTAAATACCTGGTAGAGCTCATATAGGTATGATATCCTTAAAGGAACAGGGGAAATCTGCATTTGCTTCTGGAAAGGTTTAACCATGACCAAACCATGGATTCCACTCCACTTGGCCAGTGGTGACTTAAGAGCATGTGTGAACACCATTTGAATTAAAAAAAAATAAAAAAAGCAGGGAACCCTAGCAGAGCACATTGAGTTCCCCTCTTCTTTCAGTATTATGATATCCTTAAAGGAACAGGGGAAATCTGCATTTGCTTCTGGAAAGGTTTAACCATGACCAAACCATGGATTCCACTCCACTTGGCCAGTGGTGACTTAAGAGCATGTGTGAACACCATTTGAATTAAAAAAAAAAAAAAAAAGCAGGGAGCACATTGAACACATTGAGTTCCCCTCTTTCAGTACATGCTTCCTCCTAGGAAAAGGCTCTAGAAAAGGAGGGGTTTATGAATCACACTCAGTAAATACTGGAGGTGGAATGTTTTTCTTAAACAAAGATTTCTTTGTAGCTTTATCCTGATAACTCATGCTCAATGCATTTGAAAAAGTACAGTAAACATTTCCACAAAGTGCACCAGGTCTTTTTTAAACACATTTCCCAAGTTAATATTTGCCTAATAAATTTCAAACCACTATCCACTTGAACATAGAACTGAAAGTAAAAAAGGCAGTCTAAATTTTAAAATACCTCAAAAAATCAAAATGCAAAAAAGAAGTCACGTGTTCTTCATAATTTCAGCACTGAAAATATTTAAACAGAGATTCCTTCTAGATCTCCTAAAGTACGCCTGATCAAAACCTGATTTGTAAATTACTTTAAAGTATGTAGCTGATTTGCTTGAGAGAGAAACAAGTTCTGCTCTGACTTTAAATCTGCCACAGGCATGGATGTTTATGAACTTTGCCTAAGTGGTGCAGTTTTGACAATCATTTGGAGTCAGGTTTTGGGACTATCAAGAAGTATATGTTTTATTTCATATCTGTGGGCTTTTATAATGAAGACAAGAACTGTAAATTATACAATTAGATTTATTTTTAGAAAGAAAAAAAACCCCACAAAACCACATAAACTATATCAAACAAGAGTACTTTTTCCTTTTAAAAAGTCCATACCACTTAGGATGACTAAGTACTGTCTGCAGTTTTGACAATCATTTGGAGTCAGGTTTTGGGACTATCAAGAAGTATATGTTTTATTTCATATCTGTGGGCTTTTATAATGAAGACAAGAACTGTAAATTATACAATTAGATTTATTTTTAGAAAGGAAAAAAAAACCCACAAAACCACCCATAAACTATATCAAACAAGAATACTTTTTCCTTTTAAAAAGTCCATAACACTTAGGATGACTAAGTACTGTGATTTTCTACCTGTGAGATCTGAGTAGATTCTTTTCTTTTTTAAAAAACTGCAACAAAACCAAACAGACATCAGCCCATTATGAAATCAAGTACTCTATTACAAAATAAATAAGACAACTTTTCTTCCAATTTGTACACAGTACTGGAACAACTTGTCAATACTCATTTCTGATTTTAGAAACAGGCTCTTTACTCAGAGACACTTCATTAAGCTCTAAGGACACTTACAAAGTAACAGACATGGATGTCAATTCATAAGCAAAAAAAAAAAAGTGCTATGTCACATTTGAACAGGCAGTCAATAAACCTGCCTGCCTTTAAAAGCTAATAACAAGTAAAATAGGAAAACAGATGGTGTTCTTGTTTACAACAGCAGCTTTTCTAATGCAAATAAACTATGATTAGCTGATAAGCTTTGAAAATGTACCTTAAAAGAAAATTTGCGATTTATACGATCTTCAGGCCCAACTGGAGATATGACATAACTAGGCAATGGGATGCTCCCCAGAACAGACTCTTCTCTGCTGTCTGTGGAATAAAAAAATAGAATTTAATTCCCTGCACCGTTCAGTGGGCTAACAATATCTTCTTCTTTATGGACACAGAGAAAATAGGCATTAAGCAGAAACAACAGTAGTTCAGACTGAACATAAGAAAAAGCATTTTCCCAAGGACAGAGCAGCAGGGGCACAGGCCAAGTAAGAAGCTCTGCCATCTCCATCCTTGGAGCTTTTCAATGCCTGACTTGATTAAACCCTGAGCAACCTGGGCTGACTCCTTTCCTGACCCTGCTTTCACCAGGCACTGGAATGGGACACTTCCTGAAATCCCTTCTGACACAAATTCACTTCTGACTCAACACCAATAATACGTGCAGAAAAATGCTTTAGATTTAAAGAAAAAACATTGGAGTTTATTTTCTTAATCAGACTGGGCTTTTATTGAGGTTTTTTCTCTTTTTGGGGGGGGGGTTGGGGTTGGATGCCACCTTTTACCTTCAGCCAGAAGAACACACTTCAAGAATAAAGCTTATTGTGCCAAATGAGCAGTGACAGGCTGTAAAACATGATGGACCTTCCATTTAGCACTGTTCATCTAGGCTAATGGCTATAATTAGGAAACCTCTCTTACTGCTGGCTCCAAGTGATCGACAGCAGAAATGCAGCATCTAAAAATATGAACAAGTCTGATATTCTGTAACACTTTTCAAAAACTGTAGCACATGAAGTACTCAAAACTTGAAAATAACCTTGTCTAATATCTAGTTTGGTCTAAGACCACATCTAACCTTTTTTTTTTTTTGTAGAATTACTGGATTCAGAAGTTCTCACTCTTACTTTGTCCCTTGGATTAAAACTGAACCAACGCCCTGATGTGACTATAGCACATTGTCAAAAACCTCAAGACATCCAAGAGCAAGCAAGGAGGTACCAGAACACAGACCAGTGATGGGATGAATCTTATTTATTCCAGTCAGATGTTCTGCAACGTAACCTGTGGCATGTATCAAACATAAATCATGTGAAAAAGTATCATACAGCATCCTTTGCTTCCCCTACTCTGGCCTAGGATTTGCTATGCATTCAAGATGTCTGGCCAAGCAAATGTTTCACTGCTCATCTTAGAAAACTAACTTTTTCTGAAGAGTACAGTTAGTTCATGCATTCACCATGATTTGTACAGGTGAACTGTTCAGAGCAGCTCAAAACAGCTAACATTTACTCACCTTTGTAGTAAAACAAACAAAAATCAGCAAGCACAAACCATCGTCTCTTCCATAACCGCATTCCAGAGCTATCCTGAAATGCAAGAAATGTGGTACACTTTTCATTTAAAGCAAGTTAACAGACACAGTGTTGATCCAGTGAGTAGTTTACCAGAAGTTTACCTAAACATGATAGCTAAGTGCAAAACAAATGGTTTCTATCTTGGCAAAATATTGTGTACTAAGAAAGACAGAAGGTAAAACATGCAGCTATAAAACAATGAGGGCAGAATAGACAAACTGCTAATTTTCATTAAGCAATTTAACCCTCATCCCAAAAAGCATTCAGAGTAACCTTGTACACAACCAATGCTTATTTTATCTGCTCAGATTTATTTGCAATAAGGAAACAAAGTGTTTTTCTGGATGGCACAAAGATTGCCTGCAGACCAAAATGAAAATCACTACACAGCTGTGAAGTATGACCTCACATTTCAGGCAATGATATCCTATAATTCAATCACCATATGTTACCCATGCCTAAAATGTAATTTAATCAAATATTCCTTAGGAAATAAAATAGGATGCATAATGTGCAAATTTTAATGAACTATAATATGTCTGTGGAGTGGAGATATATATATAGAGAGATATAGATATATATAACCTTGTCAGAATGAGTATTATTTGCATTGAAATTAATTTCTGAAGCTTTTAAAATTGCCAGACCTAGGCAAGTACAACTTCTTCAGCTTGGGTAGGCTTTGATGAGACCAGCAGGATTAAAAACACCTTCAGGCTTTAAAGGTTTACAAGCAAAGGTTAGGGGACAGAAGGAAATAGGATATACAACATTGCCCTAGCTATTTCCCTCCTCCTTTCTGCAATCAAATTAAGTATGGAAAGACTTTCCTCCCCTCCCATTTTCATGCTACAAGGCTAGCAACACATACTGTGTTTGAGTTCTGATTCTGTCCTGAGAACTAATGGACTTGGGTAGAGGATGTCAAAAGAGCTGAGAGTGGAACACAGCAGAATTCCATCTCTCCACCCAGGAGGAAGCAGACAGCTGTCAGCTATTTCACTTTCCTGTGCATGTAAAACCATAATTGTAAGCCCCAGATTTCAGCCTCCTCCTGCCCACCCCTAAATCTAGCTGCTGGATCTCTGGTGATCATCTGGTAGACACAGGCTGCCAAATGCAAAGCAGGGGAATTATTCTCATAAAACAAACAGCTTTATTTATTTACTACACTCAAAGATGTGTTTCTCTCAGCTTAAGAGTTCAGGACATAGCAGCTGTAGAATTCTGTTCATTGGATGACATTCTATAATCCAGTCTTTGCTGGCTGCTGCTCTTGGTGAGAGCAATGTGTGGTGGATGTGTCCCCATTTCCCATAATTTTCTCCTTCCTGCTTCTGGAGAACAAAAAGGCATAGGGACTGGAATTAAGCCTTTGATCAGGGTAGAAGGGCATAGCCAAATAGATAGAATAAGGCCTTCACAGCCAGCCTCAGGCTGACTGTGTTCTGAGGGAGTCAAAGATCAGCCTGGCAAAGAGCCAGCAGGATAAACCAGGGAAAATAACCAGATTTAGATAACAAAGTTATAGCTTCCGCAGTGAGCTGTGATGCTGATGTCTATTTATCAGTTTCCTCTTCTGAATCAAAGCCATTTGTAAACCTTGGTTTTTCACACTTTCCAAGCAGGAATTCCTCATTATGGAAGTCTGTGGAAGTACCCAGCACTGCCCTGTACCCCTGTACCACCAACACTGGAGCTTCTGCTTTCTCAGTTCCTTAGAAACACTGGCTCTTCCTTGATGATTGCATTGAAGTACATGAACAGAAACGGGTGATCAGATCCATACCTGCTTGTGCAGCCAGCCTCTTACTATCACAGGAACATTGGGGTTCCTCCTGATGGCTTGTTCCCTCTTTCCAAAGCTGTGAACTTTGTTTCCAGTCTTCACGACCTGTGAAGTATAAGGAGCAGAGGTTTCTAAACCATACTGAGACTCATTTCACATTACAAATACTCTCACTGCAATAACTTATACTTCATTACACAGCAACAAAGTACTCATGGCATTTTCAAGGGCAAGTAAACAGGCAATGATATTTACAACAGAGCAAAGTCAATCTTCCACCTCCATCAGGATGGTGTGCCAGCTCCTGCTGAAGAGCAGCAGCACTTGTGTGTCAGGTCAGAAGGCGGAACTGTGGAAATTTTAGTGTGCCTGGGAAGAAATTTTGAGACCTGCATGCAAGTCTCTGTGGAAAACAATGCACAAGTCTCTTACACGCACAGGACTTTGAGCAGATGAATCTTACTCTTGCTCTTTTTTGTTTGGCTTTTAGGGGTTTTGATGGGATTTTTTTGGGTGGATTTTAATTTTTCTTTCCTGTTCAAATTCAAACAACATTGAAAGCTTAATAAAATGCTTGGACTCTGGCCCTGCAAACAAAAGGAGAAGACAGTGACGCTGCAGGGAAGAGACCTACAGGGCAGCCAGTGGAAATCACAAGGACTAGGTAATGATCTGTGTCTCACTGAAACCTCAGTTTTGACCCACACGGACAAAACTATTTCAAAAACAAACAAGAAAGGCCTATCCATGTGTGAAAAAGCACGAATCACTTGATGAGTAATTTGCCTGTTCTTTTCCAGCCCCAGCCCAGTTTGCTCCTCCAATTGCTTCAGGACAGACTACCCTTACAGCTTCTGCCAACTTCTCCAAGAAAAGAGCTGTCCATATTCTTTCCTACAGTGTCCCTCTTTTTAATCTCTGAGCTTGTCAGGGTACAGATGCTCTGTGGGCTGCAGGCAAACAGCAGTTCTGGAAACAAGTATATTCATCACAAACAAGGGATAATATCTCAGGGTACTGCTCCTGCCAGCCAGACAACATCTGGACTAGAAGACAGCACATAATGTAAATAATTCTAGCAAAATATTATAACTTTAAATGGATTCTGTTGATTGATTGATGCTGACTGCTAAATTTCTTCTTGTTGTTGATTGACTGATGAAGACTTTACCAATCTGCAAGAAATTTCCTGTCTTAATGAAGGGTTAAGATAATAGCTAAAACCAGTATGAAAAAAATGCACTTCTTTTTTGGTGCTACAGCATATGAAACAGTGAGGTAGATTTAACAGGAGTGAGGAGCAGGATTTCCCCAGCAGTGCCACCTCCCCAGAGAGCTCAGTGAGAGCCTGCACCAGACCCAGCAGCACCCAGGGCACCAGAGGTGGTCATCTGAGGAAAAAGCCTTCCCTTGTCCACCTGTCCAGGGCTGTTGGCACAAACCCAGCAGAGCAGGCTGTAGAACAGGTTTCTGAGGAGGTGCCCCTGCCATCCAGCTGGCAAAAGCCAGTTCACTGCAGAAGTCAGGTCAGGATGGTATCACCAAGATCTCCCAGGCTGTGTCTCTGCCAGACCTGTGCTAAGGCACTCAGACAACAGAGCACAGGCTTCAGGCAAACACAGCCAAATAAGGGCTTTTGGTAAGAAAAATGAGAAGTCAACAATACCGCTGAGTTTTAAAAATTGTTGCCAATGTTAAGGTGCAACAGCTACATTAAAAGGGTGATGAAAAATAATGAGGTCCAAATTTGTTAAAGCTCTGAAAGTCAATCTATTTTTATTTTGTTTTTATTTATACTTTGCAGCTGAACATAAATCATTTCACAAAATGTACAGAATTTAGTTTCCCAATCTTTCTGTCATATAGATCTTTGGAAGGGTGAAAGAAACCAAGGAGCAGTTGAAGGGCAGATGATCTAGCCTTACAGAAGCATTTAAATTTGATTTTTATTTATTTTTTAATCAGATCTTCTAATCAAGCATTTTCTCTGATCTTAATAATTTTAAAATGCAGACCACAATGTAGAAAAATCATCCTTGGACTTGGTCTAAAGACCAAATAATTTCTATGGCATAGGAGAAGGAAAATTTTTCCAAGGGCTGTGTATTGTATGTCAATCCAATACCTATAATGGAAAAAAAATTATCATTTTATGGTACTTTATGTAATTAAAATTCTCATATAATCTTCAGTATTGATCATCTCATTCTGCTCTGGAATAAAACAAAGCATAACAGATACTGCAAAGCATAACAGATAATTAGTCATGCCTTGTTTCCACTGGCTAGACCAAGAAATTGGTTTAAAAGAAAAGGTATATTTTTAAACTATTTCTCTGCATTGCAGTGGTCTTTTCCTAACTTGAATTCTTCTGATATCATTGTCAGGAGTTTAAAAATGCAGGTCAGCACAGCTGTCTGTATCACTGAAGACACAAAAGTCACTTTTGACTTCAGTACACTCGTTATGCTGACTTGCTTGTGAATGACTGCTAAGTTTTTGCAACAAAACTCAAAAACGTCAAAAGCCAAAATTTTCAAATCCCTTTCCATCACTGCCTCATCTGTACAGTAGCTTGTAGCTGAGGAGGAAAGTTGCTAACTTATTATGTAATTTTTTTCTTCCTTTGAAACGGGACTAACAAAAAAAAGTATAGACTGACTTTTTCTAGAACAGATTTTTAAAAAAGTAAGCAGGAAGACTGTACCTTGGTCAAAATATGCAAATACATATGCATGATAAAACATGAAACTTTCAACCTAGAAGGCATTTTAAAAAATCAACCCATAAAAAGCCACCTGTTTAAGTCATAAACTCTTTAAGTCAAAAAATCTGTGTTTCAGTTAGAAATGAACTTATGAATCCTTTCAGTCTCTCTAAGGAAATTATATAAAATCCTTATTTTTCCGATAGAAAAACCTGAAACTCTTCAAAAATCTCCAAATTTTGAGCATGCACGTAAAGTGGCTGTGAAGTAGACCCTGTGTTGCACTCCAGCTCCAGACAGTCCCAGAGCTGGCACATCACATTCCTGTCACATCACATTCCTGTCACCACTGCTTGTTCCAGCTGCTAGACACATTCTTTACTTGCATTCCTCACCAGTTTACCTCAGAGAAATACCAGCAGCTACCAGTGTCATCAACAATTCAATGACTTCTGTTATGCAGAACCCATCCAAAACATGCTCTCAAAATGTAGATAGCAAATACATTCCCTACTGTCCTTTCATTTTTGACTTGGCCTAAGTCCTGTGTGGCACAGTAACATTTACAAGCTTCCATTCACATCACCAGACAGTTCAACAGACTAAATTCCAAATGTACCTTACTGTCAAACTGAATCAGACCCTTATTCCTCCATAACCTTAATTATTAATCAATATAAATGGCTTTTAATATGGTTAATAATGTAATTGAATTGGCTATGAACAAGAACTTTGGGACAGAGAATAATTACAGTTTATCAAAATGCCCTTTTGCTTTTCATTCCCTCAACCCCATACCCCTCAAATGTCAAAGAGTAGGATAGACTGCATTGGTCTAAAGTCTTTAGATTACTTACTCAGACAGTTCTTGCATCAAAATACTGGCCCCAAATGTGCACAGCTCTATAGAAAAAAAGTCTGAACTTGGCCAGGATTCCAACACTATGCATACACCATTCTGTGATGACATTTGCAATGCAAATTATAGAAGTATTTAATAAAAAATAATAATAATTAGCCGTGGCTAAGTAGAGAACATGAAAATGTATTTGGCTTCATGTCTGCATCTGAGAACTCACTCTTTCAAAGAATGATTATGGAATTCAGGGAAGAAAATATTCAGAAATAGATGGAAGTACCTTAAAATCTATTCTCAATCTGCCAAAAGTCAACCTCAAAGTGGAGGACACAGGTTATATACAGCCTTTTTTCTCACTGCTAGTTCACTTGAAATAATTTTTGTGTTAGACCGTGAAGGAATTCAACAGATCCGACTCTACGAAGTGAGAGAAGTGATTTCAAGCCTGTTAACACATGCAACGATGAAACACAGCATATGCAGCAAAGATGTTGGTTCGTTTTAATTAAGGACCCAAAGTAGAATGGATCTTATAAAAACAAACTTGATAGAGAAGCAAAGTACTGGCAAAGCCTCTCTGAGACCTTTATTCTAAGTCTAAAGCTGCCATGTGTTAAAAAATCCACACCTGGGAGCCTGACAAAAGCATGCACAGCCACCCTCACAGTGGACTGCAAACAGAATAGAAAGAGAGACCAAAACCAGACCAACCAAAGCCTTGGGAGGTGATTCTGGATATTCTCTAAGCATTGCCCTCCTGTTCAGCTGTGTGATTCTGACGTGCCCTGTGAATTAGCCCCCCAGCATATGGAGGCCTGGGAGTGGAATCCAGTGCTCATTTTTGGTCTCTGACTGGATCAGCGCAAGCAGGTGACAGAGGGAAGCAGCAGGAGCAGGGGTCAGAGGATGCACAGTTTTTGGCAGAAGTGTGATCCTGGCCAAGTTAAATCCAGCTGTGTCACTGGAGAACTCCCCAGCTCAAAGCACCCTATCAGGTCCCCAGTAGGTTTTTGCTGGTTTAAAGAGGGAAAAAATGAGCTTTCTGCCTCTAATGCAGGCTTCAAAAAAATCAGAGTAAGGAGGATAAATATGGTAAAAACAAATGCCAACATACTTTGGTAAATTCAGCTCTTCAAATATTAAAAAAAAAAAGTGTTTCAACTAATTCAGGTAACCAACTAAGCTTACTGTTTGCAGTGGTAATTTCATCTAGCACTTTAAAGATAAATGTATTCCTGAGATATGATACATTATAATATTTGTGTTGGTCCAATAACTTATACACATATGGTTTTAAAAAATAATTTTAAAACAAATAATTTTTAGCTTCTCATGAAATTGTATCATCTCCTGTACTCAAGCACATCAAAACATTATTAAAAGACTAAGTATTCCAACTAAACAAAATATCTTTGCAATCATTTTAGTGAAATCCTTTCTGAAACTCTGTTACATAAGGGTCTGCCCTCTTTTGCATTTAGAAGAAAACCAACTAAGTTTAAGAACTGCAGTCAAAGTGAAGCAAATTATCTCTGCTAATTCTTTCAATATTGCTCTATCCATTTCATCCACCCACTACCATTGTCACTGTTCTGTAATTTATTGTAAGGTCAAAGAAGTATTAAAATAGATGGTGACACTTCAAGTACAGCACTTTATTTTATTCTGTTCAATAATGGACAAAGGTCCTTTGTCAATGACAAGGAATGGACTTTTCTATTATTAAACATTATGTGTGTGAACTTGGTGCCTGCACTGCTTGTGCAATGCAGTGAGGGCAGAAAGGGATTTAATTGTTACTAGGAGGAGGAGAGGCAGTAAGATTTCATGAAAAAGTAAGAACTGCAAATTCCTGTTACCATACACCACTTTTTGCCATATACACTGGACTACCAAAACACTTGCTGAAATACTAATATTCCATATATTTACTTCCATTTGTAAGACCCAAACTTCCCATGTCCCAATAATCACAGTGTAAGAAGTTACCATTCAATGCTGTCATGTGGGCATACAGTGCTGTCAAAAGGTTTGTGTCTGGGTAGAAGATATTGCCCCTTCTCTGAGGTCTTACTAGACTTCTAGCTAAATCCTAGTGAAACCAGCATGAGAACCCTACTGAAATCAGCATGAGAATAGTGGATTTAAAATCAGTGAAGTTGTGATCAACAAGCTGAAAAAAATAGCTTTTTCCTTTACCTTAGAGCCAGGTTTTGCATCAACAGCAGATGTAGTTACCGCAGTGGACGTTTCACTGACCATGCTTGAAGGCCTTTGGTTTATTTGTTGGTTGGACATAGATGAATTCTGTCTAGAAAGCAAACAAAACCAGATAATCTAAAGCACATTGTTTCAAACATTCAGTTTGGCCTTTTTATATTTAAAATTCACAGTGTGCAAATGGACGACAAGTTAGTAAAACATTTCCCGTGCATCTGCAAGTTCCTTTGCACCACTCCTGTTATTCTGATTTCAGGTCTTTCTCAAGCAGTGACATCTGATGATTGGTATTTGTCTATGCATCAGGAGGGAGAAACCTGCCAAATTGTCTGCAAATCCAAGAGAGAATCAAGATCTAACAAGGAGTGCAGGAAGAGAGAAGATAAGGCCTATGCAGTGAAACCAAGCTGCGCCCAATTTAGAGAATTGGCCACAAACCTGTGAAAGAGCCAGTACTGGGGAGAAAAGGACAGGAATCAGCACTTTGCAATAACAGGCTTTTTATTTAAAATCAAATTGAGTCTAGACTGCTGTTAGATCTTTCACTAACTTAATTCTGTATCTTTGAATCTGCCCAGAATATGATTCATAGCACTATATGAATTATTAAAATACCTTTTAAGCAAAATGGTGCAATTCATGGCAGATAGTTGTTAGAAATGTGCAATTTCTGAGTCATCCTAAGATTCCAAAAATCCTGATAACTAGCTCAGATATCCATTTAAAGCATAAGTGAGGTCAATCCTACCAGAAGAACCTGTTCAACAAGTAAGAATTCAGCACAGCCACCCAGATGAAGAATTCAGAGGATAAATGGAAGGGCAAAATAAAACCTCTGTGAAGAGAAGCTTCAGCAGCCGAACTCAACACCAGCATTGAATGAAATTAAAACCACAGGTGGCATTTTGAAAAATCATTAACAACATAATTTAGCAAATAACAAGTAGCAATACAGTCACATAGAAAAGAACACACAACAAAACAAACAATTAACAACACCTGATTTTCCTTTTCCCAGTTACCAAAGCCTTTTATTAGAAAAAACAAAAATGGTATACAAGGTACACCAATCACGGTTGCTGCTACCACTGAAATCCCAGATCTGAACACAACAGAGTACAGAATAATTCTGAGCAGTTACCACAGTTATCATGAGAATAGAGAAGGGTCTGTGATTTTAGTAGCTCAACAAAAGGCTTAACAGAGGACAAAGTATTTTCTACCACTGCTCTGCCTCAGTTACAACCTGAACAATTACCTGTCCAAAAGCCTCTATAGGTGGTTATTCCATATTTTTCCATTTGTGACCAGGGTTTCAATTAAGGTTGCAAATAAGTAACAGAACTTAGGTCCCATTTTATTTATACCTTCCATATCTGGCATAAATTACTCCTTTCTAAATTTTATATATAACCTCAGGTCCAAGATATAAGAACAACCTACAGCAAGCCCCTAAAATTCCTGGCCATCCTTTGAAGCTAGAGAACTTTATCATGTCAGTTTGAGTCAACCTCTTTTGGGCCAGGTACCCTACCTCAGCATTTAATCACCTTTTAATCCAGTCTCTGCAAAATGCAGATTAAGAAACTTCCCAGGTATGACAATGACTAAGCTATTTCTGTTGAGGAAAATGAAAAATACAATTTAAGTTTTGACAAATTAGAATTAATTTCTCCAATAAAAAATAATGAAGAAGGTATAACCCCAGAGAAATGGCTTTAACTTAAAATGTCTACTCTGATTTAACAGATTTTCTCTATTCTCAAAAATGCTGTTTCACAGCAGGTCAAACATATTGCACTTTCAAAAAACAAGTAGAAGAATTACAGAGCAAAATAAGGTGTATGTTTAACAAGCCCATCATGAGAAAATCATAATACAATACAGAATGATAAAAATGTAAGTTTTAAGCATTTATTATCTGATCATACTGTGATTGTTCTTCCACTGCCAAGAAACCAGGCTTTCCCTTTCTGGTAGTATCAAATTAATGATGAACTCCAAATTCACAAGAAAAATGCTCTTTAAAAAAAGTGAGTTTGTTGCCATGGAAGAATTCAAAAGCAAGCAAAAGGCACATTAAGTCAATTGAAAGAGAAAATACATTATTATTCTCCAATAAAAAGTCTTCAGTAGCAAACCTGGTGATGCAAACTTGCTGTACCCAACATTTAAGAGAAAACATAAAACAATATTGCAAATTTATTTCAGTATTTGTATATAGTAGTTCAAGGATACAATAGGATTTTTGCATGAAATCAGAACATAAAACTCAGGTATGCAAGTCTTTTAACAGCTAATTAATATCCTCAGTGTTTTTAAAAGCAAATAAAAACAGGCAAAATATGCAGAATTACCTGAAACATCCTGGCCTGTTAAGGGAATTAACATCGTCCTAATAATATTTGAAGATTCAACTTCAAAAATAAGTGACTACAGCATTGACTCTGCATTCAAAACATTAGTTCAAAATTACTATTACCAAAGATGTTTAATAATATTTGTTATGCAAGATACCCCATTCTGTCTTCATAGTGATGGTGTTTTAATATTTTCAGGGTAGTTTTCTTACTGCCTCCCAGAAGTGTGTGAATACACACACAGATTTGCAGTGTCCATTTGGAGCTCCAGTACTGTGTAAATATTTTTAAGTACTTGAAAATAATACTCTATATAATATCTCCTGTCAAGAAACTCCCTGCTCTACTTAAACATTGCTAGTATGTTTTTCTCCAGATACCATATTTACCAGCTGAAAAAAATTACACAGCCAACATTTAGGTTATTAAAAACTCTGACACTGAAGAACAACAATAAAAAAAAAAAGACCACACCAGTAGCCCACAGTGAAAATGCAATACTCACGAGAGACCATAAAGATCAGGCAACTTGGAAGATCCACATCCACACCAGCAACTTAAAAAGTTTATTTGTTGAAATCAGACATGATGCAATAACACTGTGTCAATGTAGTTTTATTACTAATAAATTTCCTAATCAGCTAGATAAAAAAAAAATATATATATACATATAACTCCCCTACTGTTTCTATATATGTAAACAAGGTAGATCTTTATTTTAGGGTTGTTTGGGTCTCCTCTTTCCTCTCCCCCTGATATTTTTGCTGCTATAGTAACCAAATGCAATAGATAAAATAAGATGGCTCTCTCCCCAGAGGTGATACACAGGTTTTATCAGGCACACAAAAACAGGCAAGAAAGAGGATAGCACTCATTGGATTAAGCACACTATATTTTTTCCCCCCATATGTCTACATTTATGTTCTTGTTTCTCTTTTAAAGTACTATCTCCTCATTTACAAACACACTGCTATGACAAATATTATACAGCTCCTCACACACAACTAGCAGTGTTTAACATCAGTTACATGGCTGCGGGTGCCTGATTCTTCCTTTCTGTCCACAATTACTTAAAGAACTGTTATTTAAAAAAAGATACGAGTGAAGAATTCTAAACATGATATACAGCTATCCTCAGTAATTCTATCATAGATTGTTTCCAGAGAAATGCACAGGGAACAATGTAGTTAATTAACAACCAAACACCTGTCTAGCAGACTTATCATTAATTCTCACTTTTCCATCAGTTGTTTAAGAAAGGTCCCTTCATGGATTAAGGGTTCATTAAAAACATGAAAGCAAAACACAGAGATCAAGGGGCAGTTGTGAAATGGAGGGGCTTCCCATCCAGAAAAATGCTCAGATTATTTCAATGTGATCCTGAAAACTGTGAGGTGAACAAGTCAAAAGAAAATAAAAATTATTCTAGACAAAAACTGAAATGCTGCCAGAAACAGATAGAAAAATAAACTTCAAATACAAACAACCATGATGCCAAACTGAATTCAATGCCAACAACAGAAAATTAATTCAAAGGAGGAAGAAATAAATAACACCTCTGCAGCTTTTATCACTCAAAACAACATTGTAAAGGAAAGGTTATTTTTAAATATCAGCTCAATGAGTAACAGCAGCCAAAGAACGTTAAGAATTATTAATAAAGGAATAGAGAAGGAAAAATACAATTAAATTATTATAACAAACAATGAGCTCATAGGCTGAATCTTGCAGTCACCTATGATCAACCATTCCATGAAAAAAAAAGAAACCTAAAAGTGTAATGGAGAAAAGCTGGCTCTCAAGCAGAGCTAGTGAAAGATACAGAACACACACCCTACACACCAAGTGACCAAAGCTGCTATGCTTTGAAAGAGTACAAGCCAGGGATTTCATAGTGGTCCCAGCTAAGAATGTTTTAGAAATAAGGAATTACTAATACACTACTTAAAAGAAAAAAGAAATCTAAATTAGTACGCCTTTAGGAAGAAGGAATAGTGTAAGGATCAAAAGATAACATAATTCAAAAGTCACAGGTTCCGACTACAATGAAGTTGAGAAAATCAGATTTTAGGTTGAAAAGCAAAATTGATGTGATATTGTTTAAACACCTTGGGGAAAGACTAGTGAAATACAGTTCCAGCCTTCTACTGGAAGTGTCCAGTTCTCATTTGATCAAGTGAACCAAGGGCATTTGGTTCACAACTGAGTCATAGTCAATCTAGGATTACATCACTCCTTGGTGTCATTTTCCAAAACTTATTTCCAAATCTTCTTGGCCAGAACACTGCCTCCAGGATGAGGAATGGCCAGAGCAGTCCCCACATTCATCATTTCTACACAACTGTAAATTACTTTTCTGATGTAAAATGTGTCCTTTTTCCTAATAGATATGTGTGTTGCAGCCTGAACAACTTTGTGATCACTTCTCCCCACTAGCTCCCAGTTGACATCTGTTGACAACCCCTTGCCCCTAATCTTAAATTAAAATCAACCAGTCAGTAATAAATCATGGCACAACAGCACTAAAGAACAAATCAGCTTTTATGAGACCCTTAAGAGTGTTACTGCTTCAGATAGGGTTCTCCAGCCACAGGAAAAAGCAGTCTTGGTCAAAGAATGCCATGATGGAAAGTTTCCACAGACCATGCCAATC
Organism: Passer montanus; assembly: GCF_014805655.1. NCBI lineage: Eukaryota > Metazoa > Chordata > Aves > Passeriformes > Passeridae > Passer > Passer montanus. The sequence goes on from NW_024366591.1 coordinate 3,033,394, forward strand.
CAGAGACTGCCTCTGTGACCTGAATCCTTCTGGTGGAAATCCTTTCATCACAGGACAGGGATCTACAACACTGATTCCGAACTGACACACCACCACCACCACTGATTGCAAGAAATCCCTGATGCCTGAGGGACAAGGACTGAAAACAAGGCACAGCTCCATCACAGTTCCTAGGCCTTAGGACAGGGAGGTGCCAACAGCTCCTCTGACTTCACCAGACACATCCACAGGTGCCAACATCACCACCTGGCAGGAACTCAGGTGAAGAGTTCAGGTCTTCACAGGACCATGCTGAAGAGCCACTGTATAAACCCCCACTGCTGCACAGAAGTGGTACAAAACTAAGGAAACCAGAGCATCCCACACATTTGAAAAAGACATTTTTAAAGCAATTTTAACTGAGAGATTAAAACCATCTGATTTTAAAGACACTGTACATTATTCAGGCCAATAATAAAGCTTAGAGAAACATTCTTGCAGAGACTGTTTCCTGAAGAAACTAGAAACATTTACTATTCTCTCTATCCCTCCAGCCATTCCCTCCTCTTTTAGAATTAAAACCACCTCTCTCCACTAATTCTACTACAGTGTGAGATTTGTCCTGCTTTGATACCATCTCAGTGTGAGGAACTAAAGTCTATACATTCATCAGACTCTCCTCCAAAAAAGCACTTCCATTTCTCTTCCAAAGAGGTTCCTAACATACATTAAAGATCACTAAATCCATGTGCCACCAACAAATACTTCTTTCTATCCCATTTCTAATAATGTATCAGCTGCTATGACTACAAAACAAAAAACAGCCTAGGCAAGTGTGACTAATACAGGCAGGCACTCCAAGAGGTTATCCAGACACCTATTTTCCAGTACCTATGTTTAAATTCATATTAAATTTGACTGAACCCTGACGACAGATAAATTAAAAACCAATTAATGGATGGAAGCTGGAACACATGCTCAGTGACTCTGTCCATACTTTCTGTGACACTTGCTGTTTTGCAACATACCTGTTTCTCCTCATCAGGAGAGTGAGGTGGAGCAGCTTGTTTCATACCTGTAAGTGAGCAGCAAAGCAGCTGCATGCCATGGGACAGCTGGGGTGACCTCCAGCTCAGCACCCATCCTACAGCCTTCATACCCAATCACAGCCCTCTCCTACAATGTTATATTTCGTGTTAGTTCCCATCAGGGATCTTGACATGGGATTTGGTCTTGGCTTTGCTTTGCCTTGGGGGAGAGCAACTGTTTAGCCAGTGGTTTTTTAAGGGGTTTTGCTGCTATTGTTGGTTTTGGATGGTTGGTTTGGCTTTTAAACTGAGAAGTTCTCCTCAGGGCTGTAGCAGAACCTCTGAGCTCTACAGCCATGTTCTACTTCTCCAAGTCACAGGAGAAGACATGGAAAAGGCTCTGTCGCCTGGGAGTGCTGAACAGCCTTCCTCTAGGCCTCATTTTTCTTAAGGCTCTAACTGCTTTTAATAGCAGTCCTACCAAAATGTAGAGCAAATTCAATGTCACAGAATTTGAAATGTAAAAAGAGCTCAGGATTGTGCAGGCAGCCACCCAAGCCTCATTTTTCTTAATGCTGTAACTGCTTTTAATAGCAGTCCTACCAAAATGTAGAGCAGATGCAATGCCACAAATTCTGCAATGCCACAGAATTTGAAATGTGAAAAGCTCAGGATTGTGCAGGCAGCCACAAAAACCTCACATCCAGGCCACCACAGCAGGATGCCCAGATTCTATGAGAGAGGCTGCCTGAACAGTGCTGGAAAACTGGCCTGAAAAAGAAAAACTATCTGGTGCTGTGCCATTATTCTTGCCCTTTGGTTTTAGAAGTGATGCATAATTTTGTCCAGGACTCTGTCTAGGGAAGACACCCTGTCATTCCAGTAGAGAAGGATGGCAGCAGCAGTCTAGCAGGCAGCCAGGATGGACAAGGAGGAGATGAAGCCTACAAAGGAATGGTGCATGATCCAATCCAACACCAACCCAAAGGTGACCAAATTCACCAGACCAAACACATACATTTCTTACTTTTGTTTGGTTTTTTTTGATTCAACAATCAAGTTAAATATTCTGGACACAAATATATTCTCAGACCAAACACATACATTTCTTACTTTTGTTTGTTTTTTTTTTTGATGCAATAATCAAGATAAAATATGCTGGACACAAATATATTCGACACCATTTCTTTAGAACAAAGAAAAACAGATGATGAATGTAGAACATCTTAATCATAATAAAACCAAGGAAATACAATTGAAACTAGTAGTATTATCTGTATTTCAATTTCAGTACAAACCTTCCAATATGCACTTTACATTTATGTTCTGTTTACCTGATATTTATATAAGACTAAAGCATTATTGTTTAAGTATATTTTGTAATTTTTTTCTGTTTATTTTTACATTTGTCTGGGTTTTTTTGTAGATTTTATAAATATTTTCCCTCAAGTCCTAGCTTGGAATCAGTCACTATCACAATGAGAAGCAAAATTTTAAGCACAAACCTCAATTTCATTTTTCTACAATATTGGAAGAACAATATGCACTTTACATTTATGTTCTGTTTACCTGATATTTATATAAGACCAAAGCATTATTGTTTAAGTATATCTTGTAAATTTTTTTGTCTGTTTATTTTTAGGTTTGTCTGGGGGTTTTTTGCAGATTTGATAAAGATTTTCCCTCAAATCCTAGCTTGGAATCAAAAACTATCACAATGATAGTTTTTGATTCCAAACTAGGACTTGGAAGTAGTCACTACCACAATGAGAGGCAAAATTTTAAGCACAAACCTCAAATTTTTCTACAATATTGGAAGAAGTGTCAATAAATTAAGGTACTAATCTGCTGTAGGTAAATGTGTTACTGTTTTAGATCTCTTGACATGGGTATAAAACTACTTACTCTTCTCGCAAAATAAATTCAATATTTTCTGGAGAAACCTGTCCTGTCACAGGATGTCTAAATGACGTGGTCTGCTGATTATGGCTGAAAGGAAAAAAAAAAAGAAAAAAGGAAAAAGAAAATTAATATTGCTATACTCAGTAAAATATGATCTCTAAAAAGCAGAACTTTTTATATTGATGTTTTGCTGCTCTATTGCAGAAATTAAACATACTTCTGGGGTACTTTTCAAGTCTTAAATGTTTTCAGCTCCTTCCTATGTTCTTGCCAACTTTGCCAATGGCACACTGTGACATTTAATTATTAAGCAGGTTAATGTTTTAAAAGTAAACTAGTTGCAATCTTTAGTTAGTGAGACACAGTTGTATTTATGATTATTTCCACCTTGCTGTTACCAGATTATTTAGATATAGCGTAGAAATTACACAACATACATTTCTGATTTGTATTTCCATAAATTTCACATAATAGAACCAGTAATTTGAAATGCAACATTTTACACAATTTTTATTATTTAATGAGATCACAGAGAGAAATTATGTGGAAGCCATTTCTTGCATGTTTCTTTTTGTTCTAATATGGTAGTTCTCCAATGATTTCTCTTTACACCTTCATGCAGAGTTGTAGTATACAACCTTAGCTGTGCGGCTGCACAGTCGATATAAAACAATATTATTTAGTATTTCATCAGAACTGAATTAAAATTGAGGGTTTCTATAAGCTTTCCCCTCAGAACACTATCTAGACATTTTGCTATCCTCTGTGAAACATTTCATTAAAAGTAAGTATCTTACCTATCTGAGAACCAAGCGCTCATTTATTTAAGACTCTAAATTTTTCTGGGTTTAGATAACAATTCTTAGGTGAAAAACATCCAAAACCACAACTCACATCAAACGTAACAAAATAGTAACACAATCTCAGTGTATTCAGAAAGTAAAAATGAGAAGGCCATTCAAAGAATTGTACTTCAAATAAGGAAAAAAGGAAAACTTGAAGTGTTTTCTTGTTTAAAGAGTTGGAGTTTTTCCTCTTGTAAAGCCTGTTTGGTTTCAAGCATTACAGATTTCACCTTGTTTTCCAGCATACCAGGACATCCCCCAGCACAGAATAAGGCATAAAGAAATACTTTAAGATCTCAGAGCATTGAGTTCCTAAGAGATAACACTCAGCTGACTAAAGGACAGCTAACAATCAAACAGCTCATGCAGCCATAACATTCCAATGTAAATAGCTCAGGACATGTCTTGATTTAAAAAACATACCAGAACCAAACAAAATAAAACCAACCAACCCCTAACAACAACAAAAAACCCACCAACTGCTCATGTTAAGTCCTACTCAGGCCATAAACACAGAGGATGTTTGGTGTGTTATAAACTTTTTACTCTTTTCCAACACACCTTGCTCCAGCAAGTCAGATATAAGGTACCCATGTAATCAACATTTCCAATGATCAGCTGACAGCTGTAACAACTTATGTAACACCAGAAGGACTTTTTCCAGCCTCACCTATTATAAAACTCCTCACCCTAGAGCCATTGGAAACTGTGAACAAGATATGGGCTATCAATTACTCCACTGCACCAGGGATGGCCCTCACTCCCTACACTGCTGAGAACTGACCTGTCCTACAGCTGTGGGTTAATAAAGTTTCTCTTTGGTTTTTCCATTAAATCAGAGATCCAGAGAAAGTATCTTCAGTAAGCACACAATGCTAACATCGACAAAGCAACCAGGATCTATTTCCTCACAAAACCACTGAGGAGTATTGTTTCCTAAAAAAAAGCATTTCTATGTGATATTTAATTTTGTGTCTATGTCCAAAGAGAGGGATAGGAACTTAAGATGTTTTCAAAGAAAATAATAAACAAGTAAATTATAACCCTAATAATTGAACTCCATGTTTGTCACACAGTTTTAAGTTGAAAGGCTTTCCTTTCAAAGCAGGCCTGATGCAGTCTGTTTAACCTTAGATGCTTAGGTTAGGACTGCTATCAAAAAAAAGTGCAGATACCCTGTTAGCTTAAAAAAAATGAAATCACCTTGCCAGCTATATTCTCCAGGGGCAGAGGAACTGCCAACAAGCTCTCATCTGCAGGCTGTCAATCATTAATAACTCACTCTTCAATTAAGACTAAAAAAAAGAACTGTATTCCAGAAGCGCTCTAGGGTTGTTCAGGAAGGGAGGTTTCCCATCATACCATACTAGCACGTACACAAATGCTTTATTCTATCTCAGGAAAAAAATTCACCAGAAGAGGAATCAGTCCTTTCAGTTGCAAATAAAGAGCAAGTACATTACTAACAAGACTAAATATTACTTACTAATAACAAAGATTGCAGCTGGAAAGTAAACACTTTTTTAAATATCTGAGCAATGCATTTCAGAACAAGTTTTGCACGTCAAGCAAATACTATGAGCAGAGAAACAGAAGGATGCTCTGTTGCTGCCTAAAATGCAGATGGTAATTTCACAGACAAGGAGAGGGCACATAAACCCAAAACTTCCCGCAAATCTGCAGCTTCAATAGTAGGACTTCACTGGGAAGAAAGAAATGAAACCCCCACCACCAACAATTAGTTTTGCAGAACACAGTGGTTTATTTGAATTTGAAAAGTGAGAGTTTAAGTGTTTTGCCTCCCAGGACTCATTAAGACTAAGCGATACTATTCAAAACAACCTATACAACAGATGGCTAATGCCTTGCAACAAGGAATTAGATAGCAGGGAGATTTTCCTTCACAATGAGAGCAGTCAAACATTGGAAGAGGTTGCCTAGCAAGGCTGTGGAATCTCCTTCCTTGGAAACATCCAAAATGTGGCCAGATAAGGCTCCAAGCCACCACATCAAGTTGGTTCCAACTTTGGAGCTGGCCTGGCTGGATGTGGTGGGGTACAGAGCTTCCTTCCAACATAAATTATTCTGTTGTCATTCTCTGCTGCTCTGTCTATCCTCTCCCTGCAAATACAATTTAATTCTTATAATAAAGCTTTTTGAAGCTTTCCCAGTATTTAAATGGATTTATTCCAAGACTATTAGCAGCAGCTTGTTTTTATCAGGATGAGAGAAATTGAACAGCTAGATTTTTAGATGATGATTTTTTGGTTGTTGTTTTCATGTCTTTTAAACATTTGCTTAGCAGTGATATCGGTTTACACAACACTGATAACAATAACATCACCAGTCAGAGTGCTCTAAACTTGTTGCAGTGCAAGTTTTCCTTCCTTTCCAAGCACAGACCAAGAAAAGACCTGGCACAGTTGTTCTCTGGACACATTAGCTGCCCAAAAAGGAGTTAATCACCTGTATTTCCTCCAAATGGCAACTACTGAAAGTGTTCCTATTGTCCAGAAATATACCACGTACAACAGGCACAATAAATGTGCCTTAATAAAAGGAAATAAGTTGTTCTACTCTCCATGCCCCTTTTGTTCTTTTTTTTTTCATTAGAGAAAAATGTAATAGCGTCAACAAAACTGGGAAAGGCTTACGATACTTCACTGTGTGAATTCTGAATGCCTTGGAGATTGCATTAGTACAACACCACACACTCAAAATGCCAAGCTAAGTTTTCTAGCAACTCTACAAATTTTCTGTGTGATCAATCATAGCATCTTTTCCTAGCAACCACCTTTTAATTTTAATAATTTTATATTTTTCTGATTTTTGTACAGATACTGGTAATTGGTGTCATGTAAGCAAAGCAAGTATAAAAACATGAAAAATCCACAAAAGGTAAACTGACAGTCATGCTCTCATGTAGTGTCATCCTTCTACCCAGCTCACTGATTACTATCTACCACTACCAGCTTTATTAAATTACACTACAGACTGTTAGAAATTATTCTGAATTTCAAAGTTACAGAACACCACTTTCCAAGGCTAGTAATACTTAAGACTGAGAGTCTTCAAAAAAGAACCACAGTTCAAAACCCATTTCTTTGTAATTAGATATCTCACCACAAATTCCATGATTTCACAACATGTATACACAACTTTTATCAACATAAGAACTGAGTCACCCACTGTCTTAAAACAGATGCAAACCAGGCTCTAACCTTGTAGAATAATGGAGCCAGGCAGGCATTTTGCTTGTATGGATCCTTTTGCAGAACTCATAATTAATATGACTTCAATTAATTTTGTATTTGAGTCAAAGCCAAGTCCTAATTATTAATTTTTGGACATGACTGATGCTGATGACCTTTCATTTGAAGTCAAGCAAGTGCATAGATTGTCTCTGGAGTAATTTAAATGCACAGGCAGCTGAAACTTGAAATGTGTGAATCAACTATTGATGAAGTCTACATCACATTAACAGCAAATTTATAAGTTGTGAGAAAAATCCACATTGTCATTGGACAGATTCCCTGTAAATTATTACAAGCCACTTCTACAGCATTTATTTTCCAGGCAGGCTGACTCCTTTACACTTACCTATAAGAACGGATAAACATAAACAACTTTATGTTGAATACCCCAAATGGTGATGACAGCTACGTGTGGGCACCCACCCACACCTCTATGGGTGATTTTGGTGTGGGTGCAGCTGACAGAAGAACTTGTGCAGTGAAGAACTGTTCAGCCAGTGAGCTGTTACTCCAAACAGGAGGAAGTTCTTGTATCTAATCAGGCAAACAGCCAGGAATAGTTTGCTTTATTTCATAACATATTTCTGAAATGCATCAATGGCTTCAAAATAGTTTCAGCGCTGCCTTCTGAGTATTTTTTGGATATTAGCTTTAAGAATTGGTTAGAACAAGTACCAACAAATAGTCCAAGAAAAACAGTGCCCTCAAAGTTCTGCAGGCTAGAAGAAAAATGCAGTGTAAAATAGATATAAACTGGAAGGATTAGGAACAATACCAACTAATTGCATTATTCAAGCAAAAGCATCCACTACGAGCTGCTCATACACAAAACTCCATCTTTGAGACACTGAATATGATCCACTACTCTAAAATAGTAGTGTCTCATCAGAGCAGCAGTAAAATCCTTGCCCTACTGTAATCAGTGTCCAGGAGATTTTCGTAAGGTCAAAATTTCAAACCCCTCCCTCACAGAGTTTAATTACCATCTTCACCTAGAAACTACTGCATAAGAAAAATTGATTCCCTAAATCTTACATCCTACTCAGATAAGAATTCCTAAGTGTTTAGATGTTCAGTCCAAACACAATCCTGTAACTATCTTGAGCTGCTGTGTCTGTGACTAGCAGCAGTCAGCATAAGAGTCTGGGTTTATAAAGACAGATTAAAGAGAACAAGATGGCCTGACATCAGATTTTCACTTCTGGTGGAAGCTTGCAGATAACAAGAGTTTGAAATTAACAGTAAACTGACAGTCATGCTCTCATGTAGTGTCATCCTTCTACCCAGCTCACTGATGATGAGGTTAAATGGGAATTGCATGTTTCCTTGGAAATGAAAAAATTCTTTTTTCCTGTCTTAATGAACTACCAAAGATAAGTTATACTATCCAGTAGTAGTATCAGCAGGAAAGATTTTGTTAATGAACACGCTTTTAAAAACAGAGCTAATAAAACAACAGTAAGCTAATATGGAAAATGCCACAGAATCACTACAAGTATTTTCAGTCATTAGAAGCAGAGATAAGAGGATGAATACACTATCATAACAGGATCAACACAGATTTCCATGAGTAATACAGGCTGAAGTCATCTGCTGATTCACAAATCCTTTTGATGCATATCATGAGAAACCATCAGGGTTTTATTAACTCACAAAAACAAAATGCATTCAGAGAACTTGAAATTAAAGGGGAAAAGCATGTTAGGCTTGCAGACAAGGAAATAGTGACAAAAGAAATCTTTAGAATAGAATCTTTAGAAAAGAAGAATTTTATTATATTTCATTACTTTAGCAGTTTTAGAAGAATTGTAATCCCTGCCTTCAAAATCAAAAATTAAATTTAAAATCTGTCTGATGACACAGATACACAAACTAAATTCATTATCTAATTAAAAAGAAAGTGGTGATATCTTTAAGAAATATTATTTTAAAACCCTGGGTAAAAGCAGCCTACTCTTATATTCCAATATCAACCACAATGCAGAGTTTAGTGAGGAAGCTGCCCAACAAGCAGTGCCACATAAAGATACTATTTTGGAAAAAGTATTTAAGGGAAGATTTACACAAAAATATCACAGACCTCCGGTTTTAATCAGTAACAAAACTGGTTAAAACAAAATAGGTGTTCACATGCATAGCATCTAAATTTACCAAAGGAGACTGAAAACCCTCTCTAGTGCTATTTGAACCTATTAAACTTTGATGCAAAGACATCATACATATGATAAAAGACAACAAAATCCACTTTGTTCTAAATATCAGAGCAAATACAAGCAAATACAACAAATACAATACAAATACATCCACTTTGTTCTAAATATCAGAGCAAATACAAGTTTTCCAGCATCCAGTTTTCATCTAAGTAGAAAACCATACAGTTTAAACAATTTAACACAACAGCTATAAGAACTGAATAAAACAGATCTTGAAAACTTGATCCGCTGCCACATAAGGTATACAACCTCAAAACATTTCATCTTCACTGACTTTTTAATGCCAAAGAGAGATTTTAACTTAAATGCACTTCTGATGTATTATTTATTGAATATAATCCATAATACGAAATAAGTGATTATCAGAGGACAATACTGCAGACTGAGACCTTGCTGCGTGTGCCCTTTTCACCTCTCCATTAAATGGAAATGCTTTATCTCCCACCTATACCACGGGAATGGTGTTTTAATTAAATACAGCATCACAAGACACCAGGACGGAATGAAGGAATTATAGCTGGCATCCATCACAGTGTCCCAGGGCTACAGTCTAGAATACTGAATCCAATTTTGGACTTCCTCATACAGGAAAGGCGGCAACAAACTGAAGTGATTGCAGCAGAGAGGCACTAAAATGGTCCTGAGCACCCATGGTGAGGAGAGTCAGGGCAGAAGCCCTGCTCAGCCTGAGAGTGCCCTGCCAGGACCCAACAAGGCTCTTCCCTGTGGCACCTCATGGGAGCAGGCATAAAATGAAACAAGAAGCCTCCAGACTGCTTGGAGGAGAAGCTTTCTCTTCTCCAGGACACAACTGTGTACAGCAGGGATGGCAAAGCATTAGAAGAGGCTGCCCAGAGAGGTTGGGCAGTCCTCATCCTCAAAGGTTTCCAACACCAGAGTGGAGGCAGAACAGAGAAACCCGGTCTGAGCTCACCACTGAGCACGGTCTGGGCAGAGGGCTGCACAGAAGACCTGAGGCCTCACCCAATCCAAGCTGCCCAACTATCATAAAGCTGGGTGCAACTCCTATTTCTATCACAGAAGGCAAACAAAACCCAAACAAACAAGCAAGTTTCACATAATAGATTCTGCTAAGAGAAAAATGTAAAAAACTCCACATCGTTTAGGAAGAAAAGTTCCAAAGGGCATTAAAACATTATTTCTTCCTTCAGTCCTTAATAACACTGTTAATTAATTCCTTCAGCAACTAAATAAATCCAAAGTCTACTTACATTCTACTAATAAACAACTCCTATTTCTATCACAGAAGGCAAACAAAACCCAAACAAACAAGCAAGTTTCACATAATAGAGTCTGCTAAGGGAAAAATGTAAAAACTCCACATCGTTTAGGAAGAAAAGCTCCAAAGAGCATTAACACATGGTTTCTTCCTTCAGTCTTTAATAACACCATTAATTAACTCCTTCAGCAACTAAATAAATCCAAAGTCCATTTGCATTCTACTAATAAGTATTCCATTAAAGCAGAGAATTTATGCGGGCTGGGTTCCTGTGTTTTTTATCTGCTAGGAGAGAACTTCCAACCAAAGTCTTTCCTGGTAAAGGTCATTCAGAACACCCATGGGTCTGTCTCAGTCCCTCTGTAGCCCTAACCATGTCCTCCACAGCTTCACAGGGTTATTAGGATACTGACCACAATCCTACTCACCTTCAGACAGCAGGCTGAAGAATAAACAAGGATATCAGCATTGTATTAACTGAATTAATGTTTAGGATGAAGAAACTACAATTCCCACAGAGCACATCTAGTCTTGTGGGTTGGCTGATAATGTTCACTGGCACATATACGCTAATAAATCCTGGTAAAGGTCATTCAGAACACCCATGGGTCTGTCTCAGTCCCTCTGTAGCCCTAATCATGTCCTCCACAACTTCACAGGGTTATTAAGGTACTGACCACATTCCTACACATCTCCTGCTCTTCAGAAAGCAGGCTGAAGAATAAACAAGGATATCAGCATTGTATTTACTGAATTAATGTTTAGGATGAAGAAACCACAATTCCCATAGAGCACACCTAATCTTGTGGGTTGGCTGATAATGTTTACTGCCATATATATTAATAAAAGTTCCTTCATTAGTAACAAACTGCTCCAGCCTATGGAAGGCTTGTGGTTAATTCTGAAACACTTCAAACTCTATTCATCTGCAGCTTAGGCAAAGAAAAAAGGAAAATATTATGGAAATAAAGTTATTTCTTTTGGTTTGTGTGATTCTTGACTGTTTTAAAGGAATTCCTCCTTCCCCTGTTTCACTCAATTCACTGTGTTAGATAAAATGCAATGCATCTCCTCCAAAGTTAAGTGTATTTGTAAAATGTTTTTTCTTATCAAATCTTAAGTATTAAATGGACTACAATACTCCTGAGAGACACACAATACCAAGATTTTGCTTGAAAGAAGATTAGCAATGCAAGACCATCTTGCCTAGAGCAACAGGTATGAATTAATGGAGCTTTTCAGGCTGACTCTTCAGGGCTGTGAATTATACACCTCATTGTTACTTGCCTTTCCAAAGAAGCCCAGCACCTACAGCACTGAAATACTGACATGCTCTAAAGCCATGGCATCAGCATCTGCTCATAGAAAGCTACTGCAAATCACACACAGAGCCAAGATTATTAATGTTTTAGGATTGGAACTGTCAAACAGATATGGAAGAGTCTCTTTTTGGTTATGCACAGTTTATAAAGTACACAAAAATATCTTTGCAATTCAACAAAAAGCTCATCATTACAGAAAAAAGGGGGAATTTACAGCTATGCAACTATAAAGATATAAAGCTACCTGCAGTTGATTCTTTCAGTATAACTTGCCCAAAGAAATAACCTAGAGCCATCTTGTCCTTACAGAGATGCAGAGGCCATACTCAGTGGCCCCAAGTCAGACAAGCACAGAAACTCCTCAGACATTTCCAAACACTCACAGAAATATTGCTGTAGTGTTAAAGTATTTTCTTTGGCATTCATAGAATGGAAAATATGCTAAAATATACACAACACTACCAGACAACATTTATACAAAGAAGAAGAAAATACAATCATTAACACGTTAACCATTTCAACACTGTACTAAATAATTCCAACCTCTAAAACATCTCTGGTTTAATTCTCATTATTTTACTCAATGCAGAAAGCCAAACAAACTTTTGGAAATGAACTACTTTAGTGTGTGTAACTTGAGAATTTTCTCTGCTAAACACAAACCACTTCACTAATTCTCTAGAAACACAATTTTCAGTCATCCAGTGTCACCACCACAACCCCCAACTCCCCACTATGCAATCAAAGCATGACAGGTCACAATATAACCTATAGCACTTGGTTAATAACAATTTACATTACTGGCATAAGTTATGCCGAGTTTAGTGTACTGAATGTCTAAGTATGTGAACCAAACATAAATGAAACTGAAGAAAACTCTCGTATAATAACATTCTGTGCTACATTTGTTGAGTCAACACATTGCACTGCCAGAAGGTGAAAACTTGAGAATAAAATAACATAATCAAATATAATGACAAGAGTGGCACTGAAAACAACCCAGCCACAAAAGAAACATTTGCATTTTGTTAATGTCACTAAGAAGACACATCAACAGTGCCCAAACAACCAGTTCAGAATAAGAGCAGAGTACACACAACTGATGACAATATGTAGATGTAGTGGCACAAGCAATGTATCAAGAAGCACGCTTTCACTCTCTCTGTGCTTAAGTTAGCAAACACACTTGTAAAACAACATTGTTGGTTTTCTGTGAAGTGGTTCAGAGGTTTCATTTAGGTTAGCAAACATCAATATGCTTTATTAGATAGGATGCAGTCTTCTGGGGACTGCATGAGGCTTCAAAATCAGTTCTGAATGACACGACATAAAACTACATTATTCCATTAGAGAAGATGAAAATCCCTTCCTCAAGCACGGAGGCTTCTATTATTTTTTCAAGTAACTGGAAAGATGAAGCAACTAGCACCTTTCACAATGTGACTGGAAGTGAACAACCACACAGGACGGCCAAAATGCCAACAGCCAACACAGACAAAATCAGGCTCCTTAGCTCCAGGGAGCAAAACTACAGCACAGCCCAGCCAAAAGCCAGCTCTTAGCACATCACTATATATAGGGGAGCTATCAGCTGCATTCCTGGGCCACTTGTGCCGGGTGTCGTGGCCTCTTGGCCTGGTTCTTGTCCTGTAGCTCCATAGCACTGTGGCGCCAGCAGAGCCCTCCCTTGTCACCGGAGTCAACCTGCTGCAGAAAACTCCTCCAAGTGTACAACAGCACTGCTCCTGCTGCTGCTGCTTTATCCCAGGGGATACACAGCTACATCCACTACACAACTGAGCATCAGACATGCCCTTAAAGCAGAGCCCAGCAGGGCACCTGCAGCAACACCCCCTCTCTCTCACCTTGGCAGCACAAGGATGCGCTCCCTGCCATGTCCCCAAGCTGTGAGGACAGTCCCATGCGGGTTCACCTCCTGACCCCAAGGCATGCCCCTGTTTGCTGCTGTCACATGGCAGGTCCAGGGCAGGGCACAGGCTCTGCACGTCTCTGCTGGGCTGGGTTCCCCTGGCAGCCGAGGCACAGGCAAGGGCAGCGCTGGAGCAAGAGAAGCTGCCAGCCAGAGAGCTCTCACACTGCTGACAAGGCCTGGGGTGAGAACGGGATTACAGAGTCAAAGAAATTCCAGACAACTTCTTCAGATCCTGCATTAAGTCCTTTCAATGCCAAGAAAGCCTCTATCAAGCATGTGACTGAAACTTGGCAGCTAAGGGGGTGAAGTAACTTCACACGAAATAATATTTGTTCTTTAGGTAATTATTTAACAGAACATACGATGATAGAATGCCTTTGAAAAATGTGGATCTTTTAGCTTACAGAAAACTTTGTAATCTCTTAGAAATACAGATATTAAGTAGTCCTCCACCATTCAGGGAGTTAATTTTTTTTTTCCCTTTTAGATACAGCAAGAGCAGAAATAAAGTTCTCCAAAACATATGACTGAACAGAGCCAGACTAAGAGCTAGACATTCTTGGCAAATTCAGAGCAACATATAGTTAAAAGGGTTTTATTCAATGCTGATTTTGAAAGAGCAAACACTCCAAATGCACCATGACAAGTATCATATGCATTAATATTTAATCAAGAGGATTATACGCAACACAATACCTTTCCATGCTTTCAGTAGATGCACTGTAATTTAATTTACAAACTATAGAAATGTCACAAATAGTTTCCCTGAATATGTGCTGTCCCTGAAATAAAACTTAGTAGACTACAATTAGAGTCTACTTTAAAACAAATAAGAAATTTGAAAATAGCACTGAATAAAGAAATCAGATGACTGATTTCTGCTGAATAAGTCTTCACTTACAAAGTGATTCTGCTTTGAAGTTATATTCATCAGTTCTGCATTATGAAGTTGAAAAAAACTGAATTCATGGAGTGAGGAATTTCAATTACTATGGAAACTGGGCTGGGACTTGGAAATGTGTCTTTACAGAGAAATTAAGCTCTCCCACAAGAAAAGTGAAAGAAGTGTCTAGATTTGCAATACCTGAAGTTCTTCTGCATCATTAACAGATTAAAGAAGTTAATGGTTTTGGCACTACTACATTGGGATTTGGGAGATCAGGATTCAAAATCTAGCTCTGAAGTGGATTTTCTGTAGTCCTCTTTTTTTTACGAAATCATTGTTTTATTAACATTTAAGACCTTCAAAAGACAGAAAAGGTGCCTACCAATTTAGACTCAACTTCATTTGCAGTTTTCAAGATGCTACTGCAGTACATACAAGCAAAAACATTCATTGTTTTTCAACAGCAGAAAGGATTACTTCAACCTTTCCTAAGAATTCCAGCAAAGCTGGGAAGCAAGAACAGGTTAAAATTCCTGAATCTAGATGAACAAGACACACTGCAGCATTCCAGATTAATTGTTTATGGATTTACAGAAAATCTCTCCCAGTGCCTAGAACTTTGGGGTTTTTTTAAATATTTTCATTGAATATAAAATCATCTTTATTCTGCAAATAACATTTTGGCAACATCAGTGCTCTTTTCACTTCAAGAACTAATTGTATGGATGTGGGAAGAAGGTGGTTGCCTTTCTTCCTCCTGTACTCTTTCAGAGCTGTGAGGTAACACACTGTAAAATAGGATACGACTGTACAAGCATAATGAATCCTAAAGCATTGCAACACCCACAAAGCAAGTTCAGCAAAATTACTTGGCAAGGTTAAATTGTCACGGCACTTCTACAAAGCTGAACCAATTAATGCCACCTGAAAACTTGGATCTCCAAATATAAATCTCCAAAACTAAGCTCACTCTGAGATGAACTTTCCTATACTACTTCAAATCTTCCTGCTCAGTTACTTTCTAGTCCCTCTCAACTTAATTCATCCAGGTACAACTTTTAAATAACTGCACTGAAACATCAAGTTCAGCCTAACATGACCCAGAAAATGCTTGCTTCTGTAGTATCATATGTTGTCATGTTCTTTGGAAACCATCTAAGAATCTAAATCTATGCCAGTGGTGTTAATACAACAGATTAAACTCCAAAAGTGATGAGTGGCAATATTCATTCATCTCCAAGTACACACAGCAACACTGTAATGCAAATAGCTGTTAAATCAAAGAGAGGGAAAAGGTCCCATTTCTGAATACAAAGACACTCTCTAGAAAAAAAAAAATAAAAACAAAGTCACTATTCTTAACTTGCATAACACAGACTTTGTTTTCTATCCAATATTCTGGAGTCCTCATGTTATATGCCATGATTTCAAGCTGTAAAGCTCCTGAATTTAACTACCATCAGAGCTCAAAAATCCTGCAAAGACCACATGTTTATTTTACATTCCTTGGATGTGGAAAGGTTTGCAGAATAAGACATTGTATTCTAAAGACATAAAGAGCCACTTGAACTTTTTGGCACCTCAAGATGTTCGGTTCTAGATTCCTTACATATTTTTTTTTCATTCTCAAATACTTCTACTGACATAAATGTAAGAAGAGAATTACAAAATAGACACAAAAGCTATTTTGTTGATGCCTTCGAAAATTACAAGTGAGATTGACAATGGGAAGGAAAAAACCCTCTAAAATTCTACTTGGAAATAGACAGTATTTTGGAAATAGACCGAGTTTTGTTTTAAGTAACAGGATCTAAAGAAAATAAACAATGTAACAGATTGAAGCTCCAACAGGAATGTTTGTGACCAGTTAACACGCCCTGTAGGGAAGCACAACAAAAGAAAGAAATCAGCCAGGTACTTTGCCATGAATTGTGTGTGAGCCCATCTTCCTGCATCTTGTATTGAAAACCTGCTGGAAGTAAAAAAGAGCCTTGACAGCAGGACCAAGAATCACGTTGTTTCCTAAGTGTGTTCCCTAGAAGTTTACCTGAAGGAAAAAAAAAACGTCAGATGTACTCTTTTTATTAAGTGATCTTACCCTACCAATAAAATCCCAAATGCAAGCACGGTAGTTCAATTTTGAAGGCATTTTCTGCTATAGCTAAGAGCAAATTCTTAAAAGAACAGAAGTAATCCATATCCGTGACATGTAACACCAACTATTTTTGGAAGCTAGGAACCTTCATCTAATGCCAAGTGGCACATATCAAAGACACATGCAACATGCCAAATTTCTAACTGATGGATAAAAAAAAATCATTAATACATCAAGCAACAAATAAAGGGAATAATTAAACTTTTTCAAGGACTGTCCTGTAATTTGCATTAAGAGTTTGTACAACCGGACCTCCATTACGTGCTTGTAGAATTGATATGTCTGTGTATGTGGTAGAATAGGTAAAGAGGTCACTTAAGATACTAGAAATAGGTATTAGCTCTATTGTTACCTTAGATAATTGTTAAAAAGCTAGGGTACCTTTCAGCTGGATCCTATTAAAACAGCATTCAGTTCAAGTAATGGGATGCTTTTCTAGGAAGCAAAGTCACTCCAGTGCAATTATCACAGAACCAGAAGGGTTTGCACTGCAAGGGACCCTAGAGATCATTCATTTCCAGCCCCCTGCCTTGGGCAGAACACCTCCCACTAGAACAGGTGGGGCAGAGCCCCATCCAGTCTGTTCTTGAACATTTCCAGGGATGCGGCATCCAGCTGCTCTGGGCAACCTGTTGCAGTGTCTCACTCCCCTCACAGTAAAGAATTTCTTCCCAGTGCTTAATCTAAACCTGCCCTCTTTACGTTGAAAGTCATTGCCTCACATCCTATCACCTCACTCCCAATAATGAATCTATCCCCACCTACAAGCTCCCTCTAAATACTCAAAAGCCACAATAAGGAGTCTTCTCCAGGGTGAACAACCCAACTCTCTCAGCCTTTCCTCATGCAGGAAGTGCTCCAGCCCTCTGCTCATCTTCACAGCCTCCCTCTGGACCCACCTGAGCTGGAAAATATCATTAGACCTCAGAAACCAACCACTGTTACCTGAAACCACCATGAGTGGCTGGACTAGCAAAAATATTGCACGTCCTTCATTAGGCACATGCTATTGCAACACACACAGCTCGGGTCACAGGACTTTCCCTTAGGCAAACAAAATTCCAGCAACCAAAGAAAGTCACAGAAACACTGCAGGGATTTTCCTCACTTCCTAATCCTCCACAACTGAGATGTTCTCTTCTGTTCCTTGAACTCCCAACTGTCCCCTGGGGCTCGAAGTTCAGGTAGTTCCAGTTCTTCACAGAATTATCCTGTCCTCTTCCTCACACAACAATTAATGTACAACAATATTATAATCAAATTATAAACATATAGGTTATAGTAATGTATAATTATACAACATTTACAATCAAGATCACTATATATTCATAAATTCATAAATCAAAACCAAAGCATTAACTGACCTATGAGGTTCCAAATTAAGCAGACTTTTTAAAATGCAGAAAATTTAGAATGCAGAATGTGGGACATTAGCAGAAGCAGTTGTATCTAGGAATTAAATCTCAATGGTATCAATTAGGAGATTTCTCAGGAAATAATTAAAATGGGATTCTCAATTCAGTCTTCACAACACCACTTTAACTGCAACCTCCATAATACAATAGAGTCTTGGAAAACTTTTCATTTTAAATCTTCTCAGGGCCTGTATTTACAGTATTATTTTGTAAATATGTTTCAGACATTCCTACCTCCAAATATCGTAGCAACACTGCGCATGCATGTATTGCTTCAGGCTCTTCCACCCCCAACCTCTCTAAACTATTCACCCTCCAGCAGGATTTCCCCTATGCAGGACTTGTAATCCAAACAGCCTGTCATAACACTGTGGTCACTATAGAAATCCTGAACTGGGAGCACAGACAGCAGAGGCACATTTTATCTTCCAAAAGACAGCTAAGTTCCAGACACACCCATCTCAAACTTTCTCAGGAATATTTGCCACTAACTTTTCACACTCTTCATTCATGGAGAACTATCAGCATCTGCAACAATCTGGCACCAAAATAAAGAGAAAATTAGAATCTAAGACCTTGAGTTACAAAATAACATTGCTCTGGCACGCTTTCTCCTCCTTACTGTAATTTTTTCATCTCTCTCAGGAATACTATTTTACTTATTGAGATGTTTCCATTCACAATCACTTTCTTGTTACTGAAAAGTCAGAATGACCAAAGAGAGAAAACTGCACTACAGCACATCTGCATTTCCATTGTGGAGTTTCTAAGAACAACAGCTAAACAGCTAAAACTTCTAAAAAGCTTGAATAACACTAACTGCAACTAAAACCATACAATTTACTTAAACATCCACAAATCCCTGAACTATAGCAGCTAACACTTCCTAATAATAAATTAAGAATTACTACAAAGCAGGTAACAAAGTACAGATTAAGGTAGAACTTGTAAAATGCCAATTCTTTCATGTCTTGCACATGCTTTTGTCCATCAAATATTTTGTAGTTAAAAGTCTAATCACATTATTTTAGCTGGCAAGAAGCAGAGTTCCTGCAGAGGACTAAGGAATGAAGCTTGAGTTATAGCCCCTTATAATTATTTTCCAGTATGAAATATGGTTATTTTACACAAAAAGCAGAGATCACATTTTTTGCTTACTGGATCACAAAACAGTTTTGCCTCATATTGCCTATTTTTCATCACATTAAAAAATATTTTTAAATTCTTCCATTTATTTTACTTTAAATGACAAACTTCTCTCTGCATTCTTCCCTTGTGTACAAGAACAGAATCAGCTATTGTATTTTCTGAACCAGTACTCTCTATGTTATTTGAAAGAAAATGCCTAGAAATGACTCATCACACTAAAAACTCCCTTAATGGAAGGTAATTATAATGGTCAATATGACTGTAGTATCGCAGGTATTTTTACTATTAAGAAAAAAAAGCACACTACAGTTTAAAACAGAAAGCAGTTTAAAACAAACAAACTAAATATTGTTTAGACTAACCAGAAAACGTATTATCTTCATTAGGAAGGGAAAAAATTTCTGCAGGGACCAAAGCCACAATTTCCAAAGAACAGCAAGAACTTTTACAATAGTGCAGCAATAATAATACCCTTTGCATAGCTGAGACATATTAATGGTATCACCTAAAAGTCTAAGTTTCAGCCTTGGTATTATTTGAATTACTTCATAGACCAAAATAAATCCATACAAATGAAACCTGAAAAAACCGAGATGGCATTTACCTACTACAATGGAAAAACTGATTGTAGTTGTGATCTGTGATTTACTTAGAACATGCTTAGTTCAAACACTTCAAATGGGACAACTCACATTTCTCAATACTTGCAGAATTAAGATCAATGGACACCAAACAGGACACCAAACACTGCCAGTCTGTGTACAATTCTTATGAGCTATTTTTTGCAAAAAGAGTTTAAAAATCATTATCCCCAGGAAGAGTTAAAACAGAGAGTGGTAATCTTGTAAAGTGTAAGTCTACTGAGAGAATATATAGAAAACAATGATACCCAAAGCTTGTATGCAGTAAAAAAATACACTTGAGTACTCTCAATGTAATGTATTTAACCTCATGTTTAAACAGTGCTTTTCATGTAAGAACATGTTCTGAATCACTGAGCTCATAAAGTCATGAATCAGAAGCAAACAAAAAAAAAGGCTTTGAACCTCCCCAGTTCACTTATTCCTTAGCAAATGAAACCAAATCCTGTCAGGGTTTACCAAGCACAGAATGGCAGTTCAGATCTAAGATATTTTATCACCTCTGAGAAAAATTTGACCAATTTTGTCAAATGCCCAATTATGGAGATTTCATTGCATAGTTTCAATGGAATTTTTGTCCACAAACACAGCAGTCCTTCAGCTCATCAACTATTTCAGTGACAGTCTGCACAAGACAAGTTTTCCTGAACTACTATGAAGCCCAACCCAAAAATTAAAATTCGTCCCCCATCCCCAAATATGTTTACAGGTACATTTTCTTGTACTTTTGTAGATACATATGAAAAAAGAAACATACATGTAAGATACGCATCTGTATGAACATACTATGAAGCCCAACCCAAAAATTAAAATTCGTCCCCCATCCCCAAATATGTTTACAGGTACATTTTCTTGTACTTCGGTAGATACATATGAAAAAAAGAAACATACATGTAAGATACACATCTGTATGAACACATGTGCACACTTGAGGTTTTCACCTTGAGATGTTTCTGAAGTCACACAGATTTCCTAAAGATTAAAGTTCTCAAAATGCACAAAGTTGATCTTTTACACATGTAGTAGCAGCATATAGGTTTTGATTAAATGTCCTCTATGTAATAAAGGTATTAAAGGTTTTAAATTGCACCAGTTGAAATCCAAGAGAAACCTTCAATTCAGCTGATAGATCAGTAAGCTACTATAAATTAATTAATGTTTACGAGCAGCAAGAAAAATATTAACTCAGGCAGCCAGGTGAATGCATAACAATGACTTTCGGGAATTAAAATATTTTCCTTAAAACAACTCTCAGAACTTAAAGGAAGTATCTTATATTTGAAGACAACCAGGTATGTGGCAACGAGGATGTGTGTGACTGGGTTATTGTTGAATGCAGAGTTTTGAGACAAACACAAGCTTCAGTGCTGCAGTACCTGATGTAACTACAACTTACAAACACAACTGTACCTTGCAAATCTTACTTCCCTCGTTATTCTTAAAAATAATGAAATTTACAGAGGTAAAAGCACTATGGAGACTGTAAACTCAAGAATGCAGACTTTCCCTGGCTGAGTGTATGCCCACCATATGTGTTTTGAAAAGGTAGTAAAGAAATCCTATTTTTTCCCTGAAATCCTTTCTGAAATACTGCAAATGTTCATAATGGAGCTCTCAGTAGCAATTACTCACTTTCAACTTGTCACTCAACTGTCACCATGACAACAACAAAAACCTTTTCACGCCTGGAAAAGACAATAGAAATTTTAATTACTGAAATTCATTCTGTTGACAGTTTGAGTGGAACTAATTCTACTTTCTAAAATAAAAAATTAAACTACCAATTTAAAATGGCAAGAATTACATTATTTTTTTCCCCCTTGAACATTCTGCTCTTTGTATTTATTTCCTCACGTTCAGATTTCACACTTGCTATTTATCAAATACTTTGATAAATATGATTTTTATGATGGCTGGCAGAATGTTTTTCATGTCAATGCAGACTAAGCTTTGTAATTCACCTCAGCAGGAAATCTCCAAAGTTTATCAAGGACTGATTGCTCAAGCCAATATCCCCACAGATTGGTTGGTTACCTGCAAAGGAGTGGAGGTAAAGCTGAGGGCAAGACATCTCATCTTTTGTAGTCTTGCAGGGGGAAAAGAAAACAATTATAAATGCAGCTGTGAGCTTTTAAAAATATAATGGGTTAGATACTGTTTAAAAAAATTAAAGCCATCATGTTTTGAATCCTGCAGATTCTTAAACATAATTCTCTACCTTGACAGGGCTATTCATTGCTCACAGCATGCAGAAACAATTCTGGGGATTAGAAAATATTTTCAGTTCCCTGCTAAAAATACACAAGGGGATAAAAAGCAGAACACTTGGTGTTAATTCTTCTCCAAGCTACTACAAGGTACAAACTATAGCAGTTATTTATACAACCACATAGCTATGTTTTTCTCCAACAAGCTCGCAAATGGGTACACCTTGGTAATCTCATAATTTGCTGTTATTTGTAGCCATCCCATAGCCTATCATCAGACAATAATATTTAAAGCAAATTCTGAACATCAATCAAGTGACAAAGGACAAGAAGTGGAGCTGAATATTCTCAGGAGATACGTATTTTTCTACCAAAAGAGCATCTTTGTGTGAAGAGTTAGTGCTGGATTACTGAAGATCAGGTTAGATCACACAACAAATTAAAAACTTGACTCCTTGGTCTATATCCACCATGACATGCCCTCCCAGGAAACATAAAAAAAAAAGAAAATCCTATGAGACAGGAATATATAAATTAAGGTAAAGATGCAAAATGATGGGAAAACTAGTATTTATACGTTTCAGAGAATATCAATGAATTGGGAACATAGATTGCATGGGAATTTTCTTTCGATGCACCATTTTCTTTTGATGTTAAGGACATTTGTTCACACCACAAGGGGAAAAAAACCCAAACTGGACCACTAAGCATTCAGTTTTGATTATGAAAACGGATTCAAATCACAGATGCAATGAGAAATTCAAACAGACCTCTGAGATCGAGTCCACCCCATGAGCCCCACCATGTCCACCTGACCATGGCACCGAGTGCCACGTCCAGTCTTTCTTTAAACACCTCCTAGGAAAGTGCTTCCACCGCCTCCCTGGGCTGCCCATTCCAATCCTCAATCACTCTTTTAGTGAAGAAATTGCTCCTGATATCCAACCTAAGCCTCCCCTTAAGACACACCTTAAGACTGTCCTCTCATCTTGTTTCTGATTGCCTGGGAGGAGAGACCTGGCCACAGTCTCCAGGCAGCGGTAGTGAATGAATGATAAAAATCCCCATGAGCCTCCTTTTCCCCAGGCTAAAAACCCCCAACTGGAATATGAAGAAGAAAACAAATCAACAGAAGAAAAGCACATAGGAACAAAGCAAATATTCTGATACTACAGCACGTCCTTACGAACTATGGACTCAGCCTAGGAAAGATCTTCTAATGAAAGGTTTCCAAAACAAATATTCAAGGAGGACACTTGGAAAGCGTAAATGCCTACAAGTTTCAGGTTCAATGGGGAGAACAAAAACATGTTCCATAAAGTCAGAAAGAACTTTTTATTGATCAGTAAGATCCTGACATGACTGAGAAGGCAGCGCTACATGGAGAATGATAATTTCACTACTGATCTCTTGAAAACAAACGACATTGCAGGAAACTTGAAATCTTGGGAGGATGCATAAAATGGAGTATCTGAGGAATTCATGTCTGAACCAAACAGCTTCACTAATACCACAAATAGTACCGACAGCACGGAACTGAAGCCAAGTACTTCACAAACATTGCAGAAGCCTCCAAAATGACTAGAAATAACTTTTTCACAGGAAGTGATTTAAACCATGAAGTCATTAAAAAGAACACAGATGGCAAAAAAGGAACAGTACATGTTAAAAAGTACATGGCTGTTAGATGCAGTACATAAAAAAATTCTCATCTTACTATTTAACTCCCTATGTAGCTCAATGATGTGGTTCATTACTTTTTCCAAGTCAAGGGCATCATTTTTATTATCCTCTAGAACTCATCAAGGCACTAAATGAAGCAGAAAAGCACAAAAAGTAGGCTATTCTTAGAAAATACATAAATATTTTTCCACCAAAAAGAAGTGGCCTTCTATAAACAGTTAGTGTTGAATTGCTTATTATTCCAAGGCTTAATATTATTAATTATTAATATTATAAATTAATATTATTATTAATTAATATCTTATTATTCCAAAAGCAAGAATCAAAACCCTTTATTTCTGCATATTGGTCCAAACAATGATCAAGCAAGAGTCATGACTGCCTTTCTAAAATGCACCATTTAACAACAGCAGGCTCATTCACACAATCCAACAAGTTCTACAGACAAACTGTTCTAAATCAGCACCCAAAAAAATTCTAGCACGTGTACGGATTAGAAAAATCAACTAAATAAAAATCCATATCCTTAATAACCTGTATTTACTTTGTTTAAGGTATCATACTGTAGTAGTTAATAATTAAAATCAGTAGAGGCTTCATAACCAACACTGATTTCAGTCAAATTTCCTACAAGAACCAACAACTCAGGCGGACTCTTGGAACTATTTACATCAATACCTTTAATTCAGACTGGGTTGGATAAAGACAGTAAACCACTAACACAGTGCTTGAATAGAGGTTCTTATGAAATATTAAGGTATTCAGTCCTTCTCACAAAAGCCTCAATTGATAAAATTGCCAGTATCAATTGAAAAACCCAAGCCTTTTTAGGATGCGTCAGATCCAGCTATTTGTCTTACAGCTGATCACTCATAGCTGTGCTTATTAGGAGGAAACACGGACGTGCAGGTTATTTGTGCTACAATATATCTTATTTGCTAAGATGCAGTGGATTGCACTTCAACAATGGATAAGATTTTCTGGTGCAGCAAAGAAAAAAAAAAGATCAGAATTCAAGATGAACAATCCACAGTGTGACAGTGGTAGAGTAATACCTTTAGAAATAATCACTAAAACAACAATAAAAATAACAGGTTTTATACACACACACACTCATTTTGTACTTTCCTTTACAAAGTAAAATTTGATCCTGTGTTAAAGCTTAACCAGTATCACAAGTGGGGTGAGAAAGGAGGGATCTTATCTCCTTAGTAATTTACTGTAGCCTTAACTGAAGATGAAGCATCCCTGAAATCAAATCTAAAATAAAGGAATAAATTTGCATCCTGCCAACTACCCAATTATTACCTTAAATCACTCCAAACATTTTCCTGGCTATCTTTAGCACTCTGACTTGCACCTCCATCATATCCCATCAACATAATACATAAAAGGGAAAAGAAGAACCCTTCTGTTACTGCAGTCTGGCTTTCCTCTGTTCTGGGAAAGAGACTTCATCTATTAGCAATACCTAATTACACTTGTGCTCTACAACACTTTTATGTTGGTTTCCTTATATTTTAAAATTTATAGATAAAATTATGAGGTGATGGAAGCCAGTATCAACTACCAACATGAACTCATTAAACTAAAACAAGAGGAGCCAATAAGCCAATCCCAATTTTATTTCTTGGATTATAAAACCCTCATATTTGGCAATTTTTCAAATAATGTGAATGTTTCAGTTTGTTCTATGCACAGAAGCATTTCACTCTGTGGATCAGAATGAAAAGCACTAGTTTTACTAGCAGAAAGGAGAAGCAACAGATTCCAGACACCTATAGCATTAATCATATTAATCAAGCTACTGGAATTATTTATATCATTAGCTCATTTTCCTGAAGGATCTTAAAGAACTTCCAAAAACACAAACATCAGGGTACGTGTCATAAAAGGCAAGTGACATTTTAGGATCAATTATGAACATTAGATTTTTTTTTTTTAAAGGATACAAAATTTCAGCATACAGTTTAACTTTAGGGAAAGCAAGTTCCAAGTTAAAACTATAACCACCTCTTCCGAAGTAGGAAATAGACAAAAATGCACATTTTATACTCTGCTGTATACTTAGAAATTTTAATATTTAGAGAAAAAGTTCTCCTTTGTTTACACTACAAAATTATTTGCCTCAAAACTGTACCCAGACACACCAGCTGTGCCTCTCAAGTAGGTGTCCCTTGGCACTACAATCAGAGTTAAAAATCTTTTGCTCTTCACTAATCAAACAACAAAAGAAATCCTCAAGGAATTAATCCAGAGATACTCTTACAAGAGCATTCCTAGTGATTACTCAGTGACCATACATGCATCAGAGTAGATTCCTGTGTAACTTCATGCAAGCACCAAAACACAGTGATCCAAACAGACAACACATTTTTTGAAACACACTGCAGGGCACTGGTACTTTGTAAAACACAAGTGCGTTGTACATTACAAAAGTAAGGCTAAGTTATTACCATTTTCATTTAAAAACAAATAAACACCCATCAAATCAAAAAGAATAAATCAAAGGGCAGCAGAAGACCAAGGTAGATGGGGAGCATGATGGTAGATACAGTCAGGACACAGGGAAACAATCTTCATCTCTTCAAGCACCATGTGCATGACTGCTGCTGATCTCATTACTTTGGCAGCATTTTTCCAGAAGAATGTAAGACAGCTGCTTAGGCAACCACCAAATTAGCAATCACATCTGACCAAGGTAGTAGAACTATAGGGGGTTTTGTGAAAATGTTAATTGATGTGCATGCAGCAGTTTTGTTCTTGTCTGACAGGAATACTGATAAGTCACCTCTGTCCTATGGGTATCTTCTGCTTTCTGTCCTGGCTGTCATCAAAGAAAACTTCCTCAGTTTCTGTGTGAGAACTCTCCACAGAACACAGCAACATGTGCAAATAAGCACATCATGACACAAGCCCTACCATGACAATTTTGCATCCAGAATAAATCAGCAGTTTAAGAAAGCCAGAGATGCCATTTGGAAACCAATGATGTTTTGAGCTCAAAAAGACGGCCTTAGTACTGAGTACCATGATGGCTGACATGGCTCTGACTTTGAAGTTTTAAAGGTAAATAAATACTGTCATGGTTAAGGAAGCTGACAGCAGCATAGCAGCCCAATCAAGGCTGAACTCAAAGCTGAAGTAATTCTCACAGGACAATTCATGCCCTTTGAGTCTATCAACCTGGTCTACAGCAGTTTTTCCCTCCACTGTCCAGAAAAGGTTCCTTTCTTTGAAAGAACTGATTCAACCATCTGAACTACACTTCTAAACCTGAACCACAATTGGTTGCACAACACAAGGTGCCTCTGGCTGGGCTCCAGTCAAGGCTGTCAGTATTTCATCAGAGCTCTGTGAAGTAAACACACATGCACAGCTTTGATCCAAGACACATGTCCCAACACTTACACACCTCCACTTCCAAATCAGTGCACTTCACCGTGATCAGCAGATTAACAATGATCACTCTACCAAAAAAGTTCTGGCTAGCACTCAAGCAGGGCTTGCTGTGTTATATGTGATGCAAGGAGAAGCTGAATAAACAGTCAAGACAAATGTGCAGCATGAGGATATTCACAACTGGAAAAGCAACCAAGAAATAGGCAAGAGTTTAAAAATAACAGCAGAGAATAGATTCATGTATTGGGACAAAATTATTAACAGAACTAATTAGGCACCAGCATTGCTTCAAAGAACTTCAGTCCAAACTCCTGTTGCAGCTCCTGACACATTCTGTACTCAAGTAGAAAAGAACAAATGCTACCAGTGACTATCTGTAATGCTTTCAACTTCCAAAAATTCATTCATAATACAAGTGATCATACAAACCACACAGTAAACTCAAGTTTAAACTGAAACCAGAAAGAGTAGAGAATATTTTAGAATACTATTTTAATATACATTAATACATAAGACAAAGTATGCAGGAAGTTTCTTTCAAATCACTGCAGTAAGTAGACTATGCAGACTTCAAAAGTACAAACATTCAATGCCTTGATTGTTAGGAAAATTCAGGTTTTAAAACATGCAAAATTATGACATTTAAGCAATTGAGGTTTTCAGAACAGCTTGTACTTAAAAATAAGGGGCTTATCTTCAGGAGCTTTTAGCATCTGAAATACAGCACATCATGACCCAGCAGGGTGAGAGTGGGCAGAAGAGAATACAGAGAGCAAGTACAATGGAGTGAAATCAAGACCCATGGTGCAAAGCAATAGAAAAGTTTACATTACCAAATCCACTGCACATTTGCCTAATGTTTTCAGCACATGGAAACAAAGTAAGCCCAGCAGACAGCAGCAATAAATCCATAAAAGAAAATCACTTCTGCCAAGGAACATGAAAGACTCTTAGTAGGCATTAATAGATCCATGCTGCTTTTCTTTAACAATTCTGAATTGTGAACTGAGATTTTAGTGTAACAAGTTGACACAGGCTACATTCTGCATTTTATCCATCTATGGTAATGCAGTGTAGGGAGAAAACAAACCTGCCTTGAAGGTTTCCACATGAAAAGCCAAAATCAGAATGAAAAATTTACTGTATCTTTCCCCATCCAAAAGCTATACCAACACTTCCTACTGTTCTTCAGGAATACAGCACAGCTCAGAAAAGCTGGAGTTAAAACAACAGAAATAGCTGGTGGACACACATGAAAATCATTCTAAGTAAAATCCAGTTGATTTGCAACACAACTGCATATTTCCAATCAATACACACATGCTGACTTTTCATTAGTTGGAACAAGCCACAGCAGAGAAACTCTTGTGAACAATATTTCTGGATCTGTGAAATCACCTCAAACCTCACCCTCTCCAAAAGAAGACAAAGGCACAATTAAAAGACTCCACAATTATGGGTAATGCTCTAAGTTTTTCTTTTACTTCCCTTCTTCCCTTCAGGCAACCTTTTTTGGTTTTTAAGAGCAATAGAAAAGACAGAGCAGCCACAGGAAAATGAAGGTCAACACTATCTTTTACCTGAAAGGGGACAGGAAGAAGGAATGGAAAACAGCAAAAGGCAAAAGAAGCTGGGAAAGACCAGACAATTACATTTTTCAGAACAGTAATAAATGAATAAACTGACAGTTATGAATTCTATAAACCAGGATGTATTTCAAATCCAGAAATCTTACCTGGTAAACAGCACACAAGCATAAAGCAAGTAATTTTTATTACATCCACTTCTGAATAGGCTTAAGCAGAGGGAGTAACCTGTAAAAAACCAGAGTGGGGACAGAGCTAATGACATGTCTTAAAGCAAGAAAGACAAGCTTGAACTTGATGCAGTTTAACAGGAGAGCCAAGAAACGGATTTTTCAAATGGATGATGTAGTTAAAGCAGCAGGTAAAATGTGGATTATTTAGACAGGAGCAGGGAAGAGGAGGGAAAGTGCTGCAGAGCTCCAGGAATATTGCAGCAGCCCTGCAGAGAGACAAGGCCTCTAACAGGAGGCTCTACAAAGCCAAAGGGAAAGTGGGCAGGTCTGCAACAATTTAGGGATAGGGGCAGCAAAGTGCAGGCAGATTTGAAATTTGCAAAGTGAAAGAACAGAGCAGAAATGCTGTCCCACTGCAGGAGAAGGCAGGAGCCACAGGGAACAGAGAACTGTTAAGCCAGCAATGTCACAGCAAGCAAAGTTTAAGGGCACAACACCCAGGAGTTTCCAAGGAAAGAGAATAACATGCAACAATGTATGAAAGTGACACAGGTCTTAATTTCTGAGGAAGTGCTCAATGGGATCAGATTTTTCACTTGGGGCAGGTCATAGCCCAGACAGACACACCAGCATCCTCGTGTCGTGCCCTGGCACCCTCCCCACATGAGCTCAATCTCAGCCATTACAGCCCTCTCCGCTGTAATTGTCTGTTCCAGCAGACAGATTATTCCAGATTATTCCTCACCCCAAGCCACGAGTGAATGAAACCTCTTGCAGGAGCTGAAAACCTGATGTAAATTCTGAAAAGGCAAGCACCATCAGCATTATCTGCATTGCAGTCATCTCAGCAGCACAGAGGCATTTCCACGTCAACAGGACCAACCGTCTGCTCAAGTAAGAGTCTTATTTAAAGATGGCTCTCCTCAGCATGTGAGAAAAAAGTAGTCTGGTTTTCTGCTAAAGCTCTAAAAATGGAATATATAAGCATCCATTTACTAAGTGCTCAAATTTATTCTCATTTTCTGCAGGAAGATGTCCTTCAAATGAATTGCAGGACTCATGAAACTGGATTAGCAATGTCATAAATCACACACCTGCCAAAATAACAGCATGAAAAGTGAGACTAAATATAACCTACATCTGATTTGAATAGATACAATCTATATTTAACAATTTGTTATAACTCAAATATTAGCAGACACTTATTCAAATATCAACATAAATCACAGCATTAGTTTTAATTTTCCTATAGTTAATTGTTTTAAAAACAACTTTTAAGCTTTTGCAATTCCCTCATTTATGATTTAATAAGTTTTGAATTTGCATAAAGAAGAAATGCAATGTATGCTTCACAAATTTTCTGCCAGTACTCCAATTTTCTTCCTCCAATCCAAATTGTAACAAATTCCTAGTTTACATTTCTCAGATTATCAATGAAATGGTTCACAAACCAGGACCACTTCTAGGACCATCATTTAAACTGCATGATTTAATACAAGCCAAAATTTCCTTCATGTATACTGGAAAGAAAAGTATCTCTCTATAGGCTCAATTTCTAAGACTTAAGTTTCCGTATTTAATTTCTTAAACCACTCTTTTAAAAGCATAAACTCACAGCGCTACAGGGTGATTCTGTGACCTGTGTTTTACTGCTTAACCTGGACTCTCTCAACACTCCCAGTAAATCTCAGAAAACCTCCACACACATCCCTGTAAGGATTTTTAAAAAGGAGTCAAAAAGGTATCCAGGCACCTTCAGCTCCAAGAGAATCAATCAGAGTGGAAATTTTGGGAAGCACACTTCTAAACTAAGAGCCTTGATAATTCATTAACTTAATGATGCAAGTAGATTAGTCTGTTGAGGGAGAACTGGTAGCTGAAAGAACCAAAGAGAATTCAGAACCATCATCATTCACAAAACCGAGTCAGCCTACTTTTATACCTACACAGGCAAGGTTTTGTTTCAGAACAGAGTCAAATTCCCCTAAATCAACAGAAATAATGCATAACGTTCCAAAAATAAAGGAACAAACAGCTACTTCATGCTGAAGTCCTCAGAATAATGAAAGTACAAAACATTTTACATCTGAATCTCTAGTTACATTAGACTTTTTCCTTCATAAAGAATAATGTGTTAGAAAACAGCAGTTATGAAAAAAGCCATGCAGAACTTGCTGTAACTGGTTCTGCCACCCAAATATCAATGTCATTAGAAGAACTGCAATTACATTTCTGTGAATAAGAGCCTGCAATACCTGAAAGCACAAAGTAAACAAGAAGAAATATTCAAAGTTTCAGTCAGAATTAATGAGAAAAGTAAGCAGTCCACATCAGAGCTACTGCTTTGCACCACATACAGTTTATTCTTTTTGCCTCCTTTTAAGGACACTTAATAGACAACATTATCATAATGCCCACATTTTTCCTCACAGTTTCCTCTTTCCTGACAGAATGATTTAAAATGAATTGTTGCAATCAGGCGCCCGTTCATCTGATTACACCCTTCCCACAAAGCGTAACCCGAGCCACACTGGGAATGTGCACAGAGAGACCTCAGGAGCCCCAAGTGACACAGATGCCTAAAGAAGGCAATACCCAGCCGAGCTCAACTGAGGTGAAACAAGCACTGCACCCCTGCCAAAGTTGAACCTGGGACAGCATCAGCACACACAGCACCACAGATGGTCCTGCAGCTCACCAGGGAGCCACGGGCAGGATTGTGTCCATCTCCTCACTCACACTTTTCATTTCCAATTAAGACTGGACAAGACAGGGGAGAGAAGGAAAACATGGATAAAAGGAGACTAAACAGAGCGAGGAAAAAGGGGGACCGGCAGGAAAGCGAGAGGTAAGAGATCAGGAGGAGCAGAGATTTGCCGTATCAGAGGCATTCTGTGTGAGATGCGTTCCTACCAGCTCCACCTTTCCAAGGAAGAACTGGGGGAAGCTGTGCAGCGCCACGAGGAGCCACAACAGCAGCGCACACCTAGATCAACATCTCTGACCACCTCATGCTTCTGTCTTCTGGACAAAAGTTACAGATGATGATCTCACAACCTGCCTCATCTTTAACAGTTTTCCTATCATTTTGTCTTCTCAAAGAGTACCTCATGCTTAAGATCTATTCCCTGCAAGCTGAACTCTTTTTTCAAGTCCAATCTTGCTTAACGAGTTACTTTTTATGATGGGAAGCTTTTTTATGCGTTGTTTGTTCTGTCAAGCCCAAATAACTGCTGACATTCTAATCATGAGGCCCCTTAGAAAAAAAAGGAAAAGGTCTTTTGCTTAAAAGCAATCTTTTCATTAGTCTATAAAGCAATTATATATATATATATACCATGTTTAAATCATTTTAATATAAAAATAGCCTGCCCACATTTTAAATATTGTAGAGGATAAAATACATAAAACTGTCCTCTTCGGATTTTAATCATTCCCTCTCTTACCTAAAAATGAACTTAATCTATTCCTACAGCACCAGCTTTCTTTAGTAGTTCTTCCCAAGCTCTGAAGAAGGAATTATCTTTCTAAAAACCAGAGACCAATCTCCCTCTCCTAACATGAAAGCTACATTTTGTTGTAGCCATATATAAAAACCAAATTCTATGGGGAAGCAGGTTCTAAGGCCAGTGTGAATTTAGCACGCCATGTTCTTGCATATATTTTGTCCATTTAGTCACAAACTCTGCCCTCCCCTTTCTCCTCCTCTTGTCCCTATAGAGTAAAGGCAACAGCTCTGAACTAGCAAAGAACATAAAATACAGGAAGTTTTGCTCAACTGATTTAGTTATTCCAAGAAAAATGCAACCGTAAATCCCCGTCATACACATGCCTGCTGCTGAATATTCAGAACAGCAATATTAAATAGCTACCCAGGACTTTCCTTAACACTAACAAACAAATGTTGTAATATAATTTTTGTTATTCTTAATTACTATTTGCCTGGGCACATTAGTTCTCAAGAGATTTTAATTTAGGTATACTTACCAAATTATGCTACAAAGAAAACTGATTAAATTTGTTTCTTTACAAGCGCTCACTGTCTTCTAACTGCACAACATGCAAGCAATCAAGATTTATTCCTCTGTCTAAAATACAGCAACTTTCTTTTTTTAATTTAAGAAACGGATTCTAACAAAAGGTAACATTTGAAGTGGGTAGTGGCTCCCCCTTTAAAAGAAAAGCAGTGGCTTAATGCTGCAACATCTCTTTGCTTTCCACAGATAAGCCCTGCCCGTTTGTTGCTTAGTTTCAGTTATAGTAAGTTAGGCTATTGCTATGACTGGATGGAATTTGCATTAACTGCATTCAGAATCAACTGCACAGGTGCAATTGACTCCTCTTGAATTCACAAGACTACAAGTTTTCACTATCAACAGCTGGATAGCTCTGTTTTCCCCGTTTTCTTTATTAGCACAGAAGAGGTACAACTGCATGTGCGATTCCGAGACTTTTGTTGTGAGTGTGGTTTCCATTGGCCGTGCTGGAAGCAGAAATTCCGCT
Organism: Passer montanus; assembly: GCF_014805655.1. Lineage (NCBI taxonomy): Eukaryota > Metazoa > Chordata > Aves > Passeriformes > Passeridae > Passer > Passer montanus. The sequence continues at coordinate 3,066,910 of NW_024366591.1, forward strand.
GTTACACAGGCATGCAGAAGGTTCTGATTTTGGTCAGGACAAAGGGGAATCTTCTTATGAAGGCTATCACCAGCAACACTCCAACTACATCACAAAACCACCAGTAATTGCTCCATAGCTGAGACACAGTTGGGTTTTGTGTTAGCTCACATCTCCACGTGAGGAAGGAGATGTAACTCCTATTCAAAACTGCATCTGAACGTGTGTCTGCGAGGCAAACAAAAGCAACAACTGTTTTCTAAAATGGCTACAATCTGCTGATACCCCAGTGGAGCTGACAGCTCTGGCTTCCCCCATGAAACATGTCTAGGATACCAGACGTCTTCTCTTTGCCAAAGAAATGCTCACAAGACTACACTCTTCTTGTCTAGCAGCCTAAAGCAATGAGAGTTAACAAATATTCTTACAATATGCAGCTCTTGCCATACCAGGGCAACTGGGAGAAAGACATGAGTGCAGCCTTTGTTCTTAATCTCTACTGATTAAATTTATGAAAATGAAACATGGTAAGACTATTTTGAAAGACTTTTGAACAGACTTCCTTCTACACCATATGATATACAAAGAAAACCCAACATTACATGATGAAGCAGGTGAAAAAATTCAAGCTCTGTGGCTCATGCCATACTAGCAAGAGTAATGACAGGTTTAGTTGCAGGCTTACTTTGGCTAAATTTACCATTTAAATTTTAACAACAAATTCTACATTTGCAACTACCTATCTTGAAGTAGATGAATTATACATGGCCGTATTTTCTCTGAATTTCTATATCAAATACCAAATCTCTAATAGAACAAAGATGATAAATTATTTCAAGTGTTTTTCAATCAAATAGGGCCTTTTCTGCAACTAATATCTAGATCAGTTCTCTTTTATTGTGCCTTTATAAAAGAAAAAATGAGGTATTTTTTCTCACACTCAAACTAAATTATATTAATCTCCAAATTTTGTTCAAATATGGAAAAGCAAAAAAACACCAATTCTGCATTACATGGATACCAAAATGAATTGCAATAAAAAACAAAAAAAAAAAAAAACACAGTCCCCAAGCTGAACTCCTGATTTATGCAATGCCATAATCCACAGCCAACCAGGACACCATGCTACCCTGAGTGACCCAGTTTTGGAGACACATCTTGGTCATCTCCAAGACAAACAATGCCCTGAGCAATCTTAGAAAACCACAAACAAACACTGACTGTGCACTCCTCCAGAACAGGCTACCAGCAATACTCCATTCACATTTCTACAAAAATATTATTCCAAAACTGTAATTCTTTATGGGTAACAGAAAGCACAACCCATTCTGAACACTAAGCAATGTGTGAACACCCAATGACAACTCTGATCTGTGGAAAATTACTTTTGCCTTAAAAAAAAAAAAGTGGCAAAAAGCTTCCTGAAGAGAGAGCTTTTCCAGAACTCTGTTCAGGACTTTTATGCCATCTCAAAAGCAAGCCACAGTAGACTGAATGCCTCTGTCAATAGAGCATAGTCAAATCTAGCATAATGTCAATAGAGCATAGTCAAAGTCTAGCATATTGTACACTAACCTTTCCACTAGAGATCACAAACCAATCATGATCACAAACCAATTATGATAAACAGTAGTCCCACTGCTTATTTATTTACTGGGAAAAGTTCACTCATCAGAATATGACAACTAGAGTGGAGACTAATTCAGCCCTTTCTCTGTAAGGTACATTACACTCCAAAACTACAAACAAAAATTACAAGCAAAAATGGATGTGTGTTACTATTCGGAAAGAAAAATTCTGCACTGAGGATGAGCTCTAAAAAGACTGCAGGAGTACTAATTTCACATTCTACAGTTATCAGTGGTTGCAGACAATGTAAGGAATTTTTCTTCTTAGGTACTGAAACAGAGTTGCAAAGTCAGAATGACTTAGTCATTAAAGGAAGTAAGTCCACCCAATTTTACATACATAAACCAGGATCTTAATAAGCTCAGTTGCACATAGCAGAAACTAATTATCTTATCTGAAAAGTATTAAACACAGACTTCATTGAAAGGCTGAATAACTACTTAAAACCATGTAAGAAACAGAAAGAGAGAATTAAAACCAGAATGCAGATAAGCAATAAGAATCCAAAAGTTTGGGAACTTTAATCTCTCTCTTTTCACAACAGAGGATTTGGAACCCACTCACAAGACCTTCATTCTTGTCCAGAAGGTCACTGTGGAAACTTGGGAGTTGGGTAGTGGCTCTGGACTTTAAGGAGCAGGAGTGAAAAGCTGTGACTTTGACTAAGCACCCAACACACGGGTGGGAAGAGGTTTTCACATCAGCAGCCATTTACTGAATTTCTCTTGTCTAATTTCCAGCTTATTCATGCCTTTTATCACAAAAAATGTCCAGACAAAAAAGAGAAAGGTTACTAGACTTCAGCATCCACTGAAGTCAGGCCAAAGGACAGCCAGCTTTAGGAGTCACTGTCATTGACCTCTCAAGGGCTAACTCTGGTACCCTTGAGCAGACAGCCCCAGTAGTGCTACAGAGGTACAAATATGTGAATTTATTTCAAGAAACATATTAAAAAGTGTTTAAATCAACTCCATGCAGAATCACTCTTGTTTCTACTCACAAGTGACTATCACTGCAGCCTTACCAAACTAACCACCATCCATGCTGCAGTTTATGGAGCTTGTCAGATTCATTCTCTAGATCTGAGTATGTTAATAACTGACTTACTCTCTTATCCTTCTCCTCATATGTCTTACTGAAAGATGAGTAACAGCACAAAACTCCTGTCCTAACTCCCATTTTCCCCTCCCTCTGTTATTGTTGCAGGGACTTCAGATTTAGACACAATAAAGAGAGATTACCTTCCTGTATTAAGGTGTGCCAGAAACCTGAGCTCTTTCAGCCACAGAAGCACTGTAACACATTCCCTCTAATTATTATGCAATATTACAGTCTTCTACAGCAGGAAGAGTAATTTCATGGTGAGGATCCAGCCCATTCACTACAAAACTGTTATACAGCACTTTCAGAAGGAAGGATTATTAGTAAAACAGGACTGTTGAGTCAAAAAGACAAAATAAGAAGCTTTTACAATTTAGCTTTACCACACCACTGGTATTTATAACCTTTTCACATGTGCACATTTTGTGTGAATTGTCTTGGAAGCAAAACATCAGAAAGTACTTCTGTTTATTTACATTATACATGAAAAGACTTAAAATCACTCATGTTTTTAGAAATCTACATAATGTCCTTTTCTCAACACCATAGATGTCTGGCTCTCAATAAATGACCAAAATATCTGAATGCATAACTCACTTTAAAAAAATCTCCAAGGTTACAACTTCATTTTTCCAGTTAGAAAAACTCTGAAAATATTTAGCATGCTTAGAAATAAAAATATTTGCTTTAAATAAAAGTGAACTTAACCATAAGGTCAGCCACATAGCATTCTAAAATAGTATTTATGGTTTTCAGCTTAACTCTCCAATTCAGTAATTTTTTTCTGAGAACAAAGAAACGGGGGGAAAAAAATCAGTTAACACACTCATCATGCTACAGCTCTATATGCAACTGCATTAAAAGGTAAAACTTAAAACACGATATACCTGCATGACACCTGGTAGAATGGATATCCTGGTAGAGGAAGGGAGTTTGAAAATCCAGACTGGCTCGACATTGCCTTCAGGTATCGTATCCACTTAAATCTCTTCTATATTCCATATGTTAATTCCTCACTAAAAAAATAGGTACGTACACGTCCATCTGTGCCTCTGCTCAGAGCTAACTAAAAAGAAACCAAGCGCACATTCGAAGGTCTGGAGGATTCTGCCTGCATCTCAAACTGCTTCCTCAGTAGTGAAATTCCTAAAAGCCAACACCCTCATGACATCACATACTACCAAATCATAAACACGCAATTGCCTCAGCGAGGCAAGGACAGCCCGTGGGTTTGGGCTCGGCGGAGAGACCTGCACTGCATTCCTCCAGCACGGTGCCTTTCAGGCAGGGACCTGCTGCCTGGAACAGCAGCCCGGCTCTGGCAGGCAGCCAGCAGCCAGCACAACTTATTGCCAATGCCGCAAATCCCCGCGACGGGCGAGCCGCGCTGCAGGTGGAACATCCTGACAGCCCCCGGCAGGAATCGCCTTCCCAAGGCACGGGATCCGTGACCTTGGACCTGGGGACAAAGGCGTCATCTAAACGTGACACTGCACATTGTTGTTTTATAGGCAAAGAGCAGATTGCGCTGCGCGCCACGGCAGCACGGAAAATCAGACTGAGCTTCCCCTGGATCCTCTAATGCTACACCCCCAACTATGGGAAAAGCAGGAAGATGGAATCTTAAACCACGGTATTTAAGCTACTGAATACAGATATAAAATTATGTACATGCCTCCCTGCAGTATTTTACTACTGCTTAAATCAAAAGAAATATCAAAAGCAACGTTTCTTTTGATATACAGTACAATGGTAAGTAACATTAAAGTTATTTGGGCATGCCTTCCTACAGAGAGAAAAAGGAAGACATGTGAGTAGTCACAGTATTGCCCAGTGGCATGACTAATGTCAAATAGACTTAAATGATTATCTACCTACGCTACTCTTAAGGAGATTGTACAATGCCCTCACACACGGATTTCCTTAATTTAAGCAAAATTCTAAATAAAAGAGATTTTTTAATTATTTCATTACCTATGCTAGCTGCACTGGAAAACATTAAAAAGCTGAGATTAATATCTCTATCCCATGACATACTATTTATTTTCATATTATTTTGCCTCAGTTTTGGAAAAAGAATAATCATTTTCACCTAGTTTATCCCAAGTTTAAAATCAACATTTCCATCATAAGAAAAAGGGTACAAAACTTTGTCACTATCCAAGGTACCTTTTAAAGTCTGATTTCTAAGACCCAAGTCATTGCATGGGGCTCCAATTCCTTAAATCCTATAAAAGTGTCAGGGAAATAAAGAGAGTACTTTCTGCCCAAAAAAGCTTTCCTGTTTTGTTTTTTTTTTTTTTTCCCCCTCAATTGATATGTTGGAAAAACAAAGAAGCTTCTGGGTACATCATTTTGCATAATTTTTTATCTCTCTCCTGGCTGAAAAGAGCAAGCTTGAAAAGGCAATTCAAGCACAAATAATATTGTGGTCTCAGCTGAAATTTTACACACAGACTTGAAAAAGCATCATCTCTCTCACTTTTAGTATGGAGCATTCAGTCCAAAAACTCAAAAACTACTTGGGGAACACCAAAAAAAAGTTGTGTGCATTGAGAGGAAGAGAAAACTCTACTAAACCTGCCCGAGTCCACTTTTCCTAATCTGGCATGTTGGGATAAATACTGAGAACTTCCATCCCCATGGCCAGAGCCACTGAGGGACATGCTGGCCCTGAGGAGTCTCCTTGTGTGCACACCCCTGGAACATTTGCATTTTTATTCTGGGTATTTACTCATCTTCTATTTGGTGTCTTCTCAACACTGATAATGGCAGCATTAGCACTTTTATGCAGTAATTCCCATCTCAGAATGAGTCCTCCTAGTCCCAACCAGGATTTAGGATGTTTCCATTGGATTTGCCAGCTGAAAAAGAATGTTAGTGTCAAGTCAGCAGATTACAGGCTTATAAATTAGGAGCCTTAGAGGTTGCCAGTAGCTTGCCATGACATTTTGCAAAAAACACATAGTCCCTTAATGCCTAGCTTATCCACATAATAAGGAAAATACTGCCTGACAGCAAAGGAACGATGTGAGGTTAATTTTTTTTTTTAATTAAGTATTGAAATCCTCTGATTAAAGATTTATGAAGGGATAAAACAGCTGTAGCATTTGAGGGAAAAGATGTGTGGGAATATTCAGAATACAGCTTTTTTTTTTTTGTCTCCTGCTCCTAGCTCTAACACAACAGAAGCATTATTGCTCTGAAATTTCAATTTAAATATAAAAGCCATTTAAATTTTAAAATATGGTGGAAAGTTCAGTTCGTAAATGGGTGGACAGCATTCCACAGCATTTAAAGATGAGGATAAGTAAGACATGACAATAGGCAAACAAAAACTGTATTCAGGATGATCTTTACAGAAACAGAACCCTTCATTGGTAGGCATCATACCACTTCAGTCATTTGGAAACAGAAAGGGAAAGTGTGGCTTAAAACAGAGAAAAGGGAAAGAGAAAATCTGGTTAGGACCTAAGAGAAAGCCTCCCCATAATGAAACCCAGCATTTAACAAGTGCCCCTTTTAATTAGTTCCACAATCAGTCTGGATTGCAGAACACAACTGCTTTTGGGATCCAGACCTAACCTGCCAAACACCCCATCCACTGAAAGAGACAAGTGGGTTTCATTCCAGCTGCAGCCACATCTTTTGGAAATTTACTTCCGTGTTTCCGAGCCAAGGAGCTCTCTTAAAAATAACCACCTTAGTACTGTTTGGCACAGCATGCCATGTAACACTCATTACTCTGCTGGAACAAAATTAAACCAAGAAAATAAGTTTGAAACAGAAATACTGTGTGCTCCAGAATTTACAGTGACCTCAGTACTGAAGGAAGTGACCTGTTAGAGCATTTAATGCTGCTACTTGAAAAGGTATGAAATACTTAACTGAGATCTAACTGCAGTTCAAAAAGCAAGAACAGGCTGAAAGACTTGAGAAGAACAAATTCATGACCATTTTCAGCTATTTCAAACAAGTTGCATCCTTGGTAAACTAATGGAAAAATTTTTTAAAGCCAATTCAGGCTGAAGAAGAAACAGAAACTAACCTCATAACTAACAATCAATTCCATCAAGTCTGGAACTGAGAGCATTCTGTAGACAATTATGTGATAGTATATCAAAATGCATATAAAATGTTCAGTATTCATAAAAATAGAATGAAGTGTCACGCAAAAGTTATTGTAACATCAACACCATCAATCAGTAATTTACTCTCGTCTAAAGTGTTATATTTGATATTTTCACTGCCTGCTGTATTAGTGTCTAATAAATTAGACAGTGAATTAGAACAAAAACAAGATAAGCAAAATAAAAATAGATGCAATTGGAAAATAACAGTATTCACAAAGAAAATATTACAAAGATATTCAATATAATGAGTAGTACTTAGATGACATAATGGAAAGTCTTTCCTTCCTTTCTGTACAAAACACAAAGAAATATTCAACAATACTAAAGAATAATGGCAAATTGTCAAATTAAGGACACCATCACTGGAAATTCAAAACTCACCCAGAGTTAAAGACTAACTGGATATTTATATAGGGTAAAACAAACAAACAAAATTCCCAAAACCCAAACAACCCAGAAGTGGTGGCTGGAAGGAAAGAGGACTTAAAAACAACATCAGTATTTTGGAGAAAAATAAACATGTGAGAAAGTCATCTCACCTCACTGCTGATGGATGTCTCTCTTACCCTTCCCTGAGACAGACTAGTGAGTTCACTAAATATTGTTTATTTTGCTAATAAGTGTTAATAACCAGAAGAGTTAAAATCTTGCACGTGGATACCAAGGAAAAAGTTGATTTTTTTTTCTTTCCCTTTTTTTTTTTTTAATTTCCCTAGTACTTTTTCATCTGACCTACCCAGCTAACACGGAGCCCAACTGCAAATTTAAAACTCCTCCAAAAGGAGATTTCACATGGAATGTCTTGGATTGGAAGGAACCTCAAAGATCAACCTCTTGCCATGGACAGGGACACATTCCACTAGATCAGGTTTCCCACAGCCCCATCCAGCTTGGTATTGAACACTTCCAGGGATAGGACATTCACAGCTTCTTTGGGCAACCTGTGCCTGTCTCACTGCCCGCACAGGGAAGAAAGGAAAGGAAAAGATGAAGACATCCTCTGCAAGGTAAAATGTCAACTCACCCCTCCCTGCAATCACACAGGCTGACAAGACTGATGGAACTCCATAAAGTAGAAATAGTAAGAGCCTTGAAGTAAAAAGTACCTGAAATTTAAGGAATTTATTTCCATTAAGGATTTGTCCTTCAATGAATAGGGAAGTAAAAGCAATGGGAAGACATAGCAGTAGGTCATATTTTAGGTACAGACACATTTCTGCATTCAGAAGCTTTATTTTAAGGTCACAGATTCATTAAGGTTGGAGAAGGCCTCCAAGATCAGCGAGCCCAACCTGTGACCAAAAAGCACCTTGTCAGCTAAACCACGACACTCAGTGCCATGTCCAGTTTTTTCTTAAACACCCCCAGGGACAATGACTTTACCACTTCCCTGGGCACTCTATTTCAATGCCTGACAACCCTTTCAGTGAAAAAATCCTCCCTCAACCTCCTCCAATGCCGCTTGAGGCTATTTCCTCTTGTTCTGTCACTGGCTTATGGGGAGAAGAGACCAATCCTCACCTGGCTACAGCCTCCTTTGAGGAAGCTGTAGAGACCAGTAATTCCTATATCTGAAAAAGAGTCTAGAATTTAATCCAAATATCTGAGAACTCATAGTGGAGTTGCTAGACTTACATGTCTACTTACTACCTTCGTCCTTCCAGACATTCTTATTGGCTTAAGAAAGCATTCCTTTTTTATTTTTCTGATGTGGAACAAGAGGGAAGGAATTATTAAAGTCTTATCTAAACAAGATTTATTTTTAGCACAAACATAAAACTGCTCTTAGCTGCTTTACTAGAAAGGCTGTAAAGATGTTCAGAGTCCAACACCATCACCCTGGCTTGCAAGGCCACCTAGCCAGCATTGCCCAAAAGCTACCAGGAGTTGTGGGACTGCCTGCACAGCCTCCATTGACCTGACACATTCCAGTAACAGATCAAAAAGTCACCGTTCAAGCACTGTTTACACATTGCCATGAATACTCAAAGCACACCATCCCAGCCTTTGTGCCCAAACCAGGTGACACACCTCCCTCTCTTCCCTTTTTCGCTCTTCCTCCAACTTGGCACTCCACATTTATACACAGCTTTCACTCTCCTCTGGTGCTCAAGAGACAGCACCTTTCTTCAGGATTTGCACATTAACACAGCCATCATCAGTGACTTATTTACTCCACAGCTTAGGTAACTTTTACCAGCAGATGTTTCAGCAGTCAGCCATGAATTCTCAAAATTCTCAATGGCTCTCACACATGTTGTGTGATATCAAACATGGGTAAAAATCATGCACTAGAACTAAGATGAATAAACTGCAATCTGGATCTAGATGTCAGATAGCCAGTGCATGTTTCTTTACTGTTCAGCAAGTGCTCAGGCAGAAGCTAAACAGCTCTTCATTGTGGCCAAAGGTTCTCAATGGATTCATGAGTAACAGAGCTCGGCTGGCAGCCTGCCTGGCAGGGAGATAACCCTGTCCTGTTGAACTAGAGCAGTGAACCCTCCTGCCTGCACACCCAAAGGCACAGAGAGGTTGCTGTGTAACCAGGTGCTGTGCTCTCAACCAGGCCATTCTGCCCTGCAGCTGTTTGAGCCAGCCTGGAACAATTTGCAGGAGGAACAAGAAAGATTCTTGTCAGCAGTAAAAGATCAGGATGTCTTCTGGGGCAGGGAAGAATGCCTGAGCTGTAAATTAACCTTCTGCAAGTCATGAAACAACAGACATAAAGCCATTGACCATGACCGAGACAAGAAGGGTGAAGGACCCTGCTTACAGCCTTGCCCTCCTCTCCAGCTGCAATTCCAGCTGGAATAATTAGCCTCAAGTAACATGCAACTAGAAACTCAATTCCAGGATTCTTCTGATCACTGGGGACAGTCTGAGGCACACAGACATGAGTTACTCTGTACCTGTGCACATGAAACACTGCACATCCTTAAATTCTAACCTAGGCGAACTTAGGGGGTGATTTCACCTTGAACACCAGAAGGAAATGTTACCCTCAACCACCACATTCCCTCTTTACTAACTCCGTGACCTTTACCCAGGAAACAGAGCAAACAGCACCTGGCCACACAGGCATTACCAGCAAGGGGGAAACTGCTCTTCCAGGAAAACAGGAGGTTCACTCTACAGAGCAAAGGTTTTTATGGCCTGTACAGAGATCATTTCAGAGTGACAGTTCTATTTTCTGCTTACTGCATGTGTAAATAGAAGAGTATAAATCTTGTGTGCTGTAGAATCAGCAGGTATTACACATTTCAGTTCAAAGATAATGTGAGAATCAAATTACAGTCTCTCACTGTATGAAATAATTACGTATTCTTAAATCTGAAATTACTTTTATAAAAACCAGAAAAATAGCATTCATGTAGACATTACACTATTATATATAGAGAGAAGAAAAAAATAAATACACAGAGCCAGAAATGGGATTAAGCTACTTTATCCTACTTAAATATGAATCATACTGGATGGAGACAAATATTTCCTGTCAAGTGACATGAAAATATTGAACAGAAAACTAATTAAAATGATTGAATTTGGGGGAAAAAAAAACCTGAAAAAAATTACCAAATACCACACACCAAAACCCTGAGACAGCCAAATAAATGTTAAAGGAACTAACTTTTGCTAAAAAAAACCAGGAAATCTAGTATTGCATAATTACTGAGCATGCATGCAAGTAAATTGGACTGAAGTGACTTAATTGGAACAGACACCTCAAACAAATGTGGAAGTCAGGACACTGATATTATAAGCAATTTTTTCAATTACTTTGAATTTAGAAAGCAAGGTTACTTTCTATCATAACATAAATATTAACTTGTGTGAGCTACCAGAACGTAGCAAATTTCTCTCTCCACAGACACAGTTTATTAATACAAACTAAACAGATGCCTATTTAATGGCACTCAGCTTGCTGAAGCTCCAGAATAAACAATATACTTCTTGTAGGACTGCAAATCCAGACAGGTGTCTATTGCTGAGGTTCAGGATAACTCAAAATCTTCTGCACAAGAGGGCCACCACACAGTGTGCTTTTTAATCAAGATATATTTTAACTTACCAGCCCTGATAAATTCTTATCTGTAATAATAACCTATTCAAAATTCAAACTAGCAAATAAACTGCAACCACAACGCCTTGCAAAGGGTGCCAATCACCTATCAGGTGACAGAAAAGTGTTACAAGTAGGGGCAAGTGCAACACTGTCACCTCGCTTCTAAGCTGGCATTTGGTGTAACTCAACGTGCCTCCAAAGAACAAAAGTAAAAAGAGACTGAGGGGTGCACAAACTCCTGGGGTCAGGGTGATAAATGAAACCACTTCCCAAATAAGCTTTCCTAATTAAGGCTTCTAAACCAGAGCTGGCTTGCATTCAGTTATTACCACTGTTACAAGTAATCTGAAATATTCTTGATAAAATATTTTTAGCATCAACACCAGCGTATTAAAACCAGTTGAAGGTCATAAGGATAAAATAAATAAAAGTTAACACTCAGGAAAATATCAAATTCATTCCTAAAACAACACAGAAGTGTTGTGGAAACTCCCTACTTGAATCACTTCAAGATTTTTTATAGTTACAAAATTAATGTATTAGAATCTGTGCATTAAAAAAATGAAACAACAGATCCATCTATTCTTGGATTACATCTATGGGATTTTATTTATTCATCCCCACAGGCATACCTGGACTACTAAAAAGGGTGAGTTTTCTTTTGTTAAAAGAGAGAAACATGGCATACACAGTTTTAATCAATTTTATGTCTTCCCTGCCTCCCTGAAGAAATATTTAATTTGCTTAATTAGACAGATGGCACTTTTTATTACACTTGTATTAGCACTTAATAAATTTAATTTGCATAGAAAAATTTTTATTTTCTAGATCAATTCACATGCCAGTAAATGACAATTCAGGACTACAAACTGAAGTATAATTAAATCTATTCTCTGAAATGTAAATATTTCTTACAAGTATTTCTAAGCAGTGAACTACTGAAACTCTTCATTCTGTGTTGGTGTACAAACTTTAATTACTTTTGGCATTTTCTTCTGTATTAATCTATACTGATCTCACAAAAAAAATTCCTAAGAATTCTTTGTGTCCCTTACACAGGAATCTGTTACATGCTTATTATCGCCATATTATACCCAAACTTGAAGTGGAAGAAATTAAACTTAACCATGACATTATACAATGCACATCTGCCCCACAGTCACACTGTTAAGAACTGAACAGACTACACTGAATTCCAAAAGAACAATTATATTTGAAAAAAAACCAGCCCACAAACAAGAAAGATGAATATCTAAAAGCACCAGGAATGGCAACACACAGGGCAGCAGGGGCCAAGTGCTTTCAAGGGCAGAAGATGCATCTGCCCTTGATGCAAAACAGAGCAGACAAATAGGACATCGCATCTGGCACCAGGAATGGCAACACACAGGGCAGCAGGGGCCAAGTGCTTTCAAGGGCAGAAGATGCATCTCTATGCAAAACAGAGCAGACAAATAGGACATTCCTTACAATGTACACTGGCACACACACCCCAAAATCACTAATTACATCTCAATTAATCTTCTGAATCCTATGAAATTATTCATGTTTACAACATCTGACCACCTAACCTCAGGTGCTTCGTCAGAGGGAAGGGATTTTCTTTTTCCTCCCCTGAGAACAACAAGGATAAAGTGAAGGATACAGATTCAAACTTGGACAATGAAACCTATGACTCAGCATCGTAAGAAAAAGCCAAGGTAAAGCATGATTTGATTTGCAACTAAGCTCTGGGTTGCTACAGCAACTTCATTACTTCAGAAGATATTAGAAATACTTTCATTCTTTCTCTCTCATAATAAAATCTGTTTAAATGCTTTGGAAATCATTCAAATACTTATTTTCTTTGGTAAGAATTAATCATCAGTTTAAAGGCTAAGTCTACAAAGACCAAGAAGCAACCAGGATTTTTCAAAAATCTGGACTGTAACTACTGAGAGAAAGGCAGCAATATCTGGCATTGCCCTAATGATTGAAGATAACAGCACTCAACTTTCAGACAGGTATTCTAATCACAAAGCAAACTTTGCAAAGCACGTCATTAAGTAAACAGTGCACACTTAGAGTTCCAGGATGGAAAACTCAAAAGGGTTAGCAAACCACCAGTACAAAATCCTCATATTACCTCAGGCATTTAGCACACAGGAAAAAATACAGTTTCAAATGAAACATTACAAGCCTTTTTTTTTCCTTTTCTTTTTGGCAAGGACTGAGCACTGATACATACCTAAGATAGTAATTTTCATAACACTGTTTGCAGACCCGCCAGCTCCAGTCAGCCTTCAAGAGTTCTCATCATTAAGCCTGAAGCATTCATAAGCATTCAAAAGTGAAGCACAGCCATTGAAAAGGACCATGCTTGTGCTCTCCCTACTAGCTGGGAAAAAATTCATTAATGCCTTCTCTCCTCTCTCTCTGCCCAGGGGAAGAAAGAAAGGGGAGGGAAGATTAGAGCAGAACCGCCTACACTGCCATCATTTCCTCCCAACAGGCCAGCCACATAGAGGAAAAGCACCAAAACTAGTGCCCATATTGGCTTCAGTGCTTCAGACTGGCTTAAGAGAAACAAACCAGAATTAACTTCATTTATCTAATTGATGTGACTTACATGTGACCCTACCATAACCACATCCACTCAGTGCCATCATTCTCTCACATGTTTTGAGATAAAGGCAATAAATTTAAATCAAGACATATCAAGAAACCATAATTATGATATTATATCCCAGGTAATTCCTAAAACCAGAACACAGGTGTTTAAATGATGCATCATTTTAATTAGCTCTCAGCATTAGTTCCTGGCCACACAACTTCTGTGGTGGAGATCACAGCAGCTTTGCAGAGGTAGGTATACAGACAACCACCTTCTGGGTTTCCTCCCATCTAGAACAAGTTCATCAGCTTGTTCTGTAAAGCCAAATTAAATATATTCTTTCAGGAAAATATCTCTACTCTGATTATTAATGGAAGCAAAGCATAAACAGTTACGGCATGCTTGATTTTAATGGAAATTCTTGTAAAATTGGAGCACTTTATGGATGGGGGGATTAAACCTGTAAATTTCTCCCCAGATGTACAAATTAAAAATCTCTGGACATTGGTGAGATAAGAAATGTATTAGAAGAGCATTGACATGTTCCATGACTCCTACTTCAAAGCAACTAAATTGTCAGGAATTATGTTTTATTTTAAAACTACCTTCAAAATACAAAATTACTTCTGGTCTAAGTGCTTCAGTAAGTTTAATACTTTCCTGTTACCAGCTTCCGTACAAGCCAATCAGAAAACTCACTGTTAGTGCTCTTGGTAACTAAATTTTGTCTCAACAATACACTGTGTTAAAACAATTACCTAATGTGTTATGCTAATATAAGTAGGTCACATTGTTTCAATTAGATTTGCATTAAAGCTCTTCCTAATAAATCTAGCTGCAAGAGACATGCTTGCCTTAATTTCTCTAAAAAGTTGTTAATTTGAAATTAAATATTAGGCAACCCAATGCCACTTGCATCACAGCATATGTATTTTATATGAGTTTTGTTTTGCTGCAAATTCACAGAGAAGCCTTTGTCAAAACCCCATCAGTTAAAATGCGTGACTGAAATTCTTCCTGCATTTGGGAGCAGAAGGGAGCTGAGGGGGATGTCATTTATCACCAAGTTGCTGTGACTTTACTCTCATTGCTGAATGCAACAAAAGAATAAAAGGGAAAACTACCATACTCATTTTACTAAGAGATATAATTCTAAAAATAAGATAAAATAAATTAAAAATCTGTGGAACTGCAAGCCTTGTTTCTTTCCCGATTCACCAAATAGACATGTGAGAAATTAAACCTTTGCCTCAGCTTATATTTGCCTCATCACCACAGGATCAAAAACTACAAAAGTTTGGGAATAATCCAATTACTCCTTACTTACCTTATAAATGAGATATGAAAATACATGCAAATAAGTGGTTCTAGGAGTAAATGCTATACAAGCACCTCCATTAGAATATACCAAGAGGTGAGATCTAGCAAGTAAGTGACAATCTATCCTAACTCAACATTTGTTTTTGATTAATTTACATTTAGTTGCAGGTGCTCACAAAGTTTATAAAAGATAACATTGATCTCTTCTCCCTGCAGAATATTTTAATCTGGAAACATAATATTAGACAGTCACTTAGACAGTAAGTTACTTTTGCTTTGAAATAATATTTACATAATGGTGCACCAGCAAACAGATTCCAGACAGCTTTTCCTAGGGGTGCATTAGACCAGAAAAAAGCAACATCAGGAAGAAGCTGTTGCCTCTCAGCTGAGCTGATAAACTTTCACTCTTCAACTTTATACAAATGTAGCAGTAATTACTCACTTAGCCTGACACCAGTTCCCACATTGTTCATTCCCACAGACTACCTGGGGCAGAAGGGGATGAATGTCTTCCTACAGTGCTACAGGGAATTGCTGAAATCCCAGTGTCCCTCCCAGCCTTCCAACACCTTCTCAGGACCAACCAAAAATGCTTTTTCCACACTGAGCCGCCAGTAAAATCAATGCTTAAAACACCTGGCTGAAAAGGGGTTTTGCCTGTAGGGATGTTTAAAAAACACTACTGAACAGCTGAGTTGATTAGACTGTCCAATTATTTTGGATATTTAACCAACCACTTCTCAGATTCTCCCAGCTTCCACTCTGAGCCACCAGTAAAATCAATGCTTAAAACACCTGGCTAAAAAGGCATTTTGCCTGTAGGGATGTTTAAAAAACATTACTGAACAGTTGAGTTGATTAGACTGTTCAATCCAATTATTTTGGATATTTAACCAATCACTTCTCAGATTCTCCCAGTTGTCCCTAACACCACTTCACCATGATGGTGACTCACTCTTTTTCTCTTCCATTTTCCAAGACTCCTATTGCATCCCCTGTCCCTAACACCTTCTGAATTTAGGAACTGTCTGTAGTATGAAAACTTGTGGTCATACCCAGGCATCTACAAACCAGATTTTTTTTTCAATAGAAGACTAGGATATTCTGGCCATTCCTAGTGGAGTTATCCTCTTAACCTGTTTTTAGTTCTATTTTGGCTTTGTGGAAAATACTGTTTCATATTTTCACCAGCCCTTGAAAACCAGAACTGTCTCATTACCAGAATGTACACAACTACTAATGCTAATTAGTATAAAATTGCATGCTAATTTTAAATTCTAAAAGGGAAAGGTTGATGAATATACTAAAAAAAATTGAAACCCAATGAAGCAAGACCACCATGTTTCCCACAGCATTTAGATTAAAAAAGCTAAAGATCACCTTACTTCATGGTCACTTTAGCACATCTTTAAGTTTTCTCACTTAAAAAACAAAGATGTAAGGGGAGACAGATTAGTCTTTAATGATCAAAAAGGAAGTATTAAGTATAAAATGAGACACAATTTTTGAACTTCCAAAGGATCACTATACTAAGTTAACAGATGGGAACATTAAACCAAGGGATCTGTGTTACTGATGGCTTTTGAAGAGAAGAGAACAGGATTGCACATAAGATGCCTGATGATTTGTGGACCTGTCTTCCAGCTCTGGGACACCATCTAAAATGGAATAGACACAGGATGTATCAATATGGTAAACAGCTTTTCTGCACAGAGAAACACTCTGAAGCCCTGTGAAGCTGTCTGAACAGTTTTCATTAGGTCTAAGCTTTTGGCACAAAAAACATAATTCTCTAAGAAGCTCCAATTAAAATCATAATGGCTCTACAAAAAAAAAATCCCTTTAATGGATTTCTCTAAACCAAGAAAACACATCCCCTCAAGCATGACATGTTTGGTACTATAAAGAAATTAGAGCTGGAAAACCAAAGACTGTGAAACTACTACCCTCTAACACTAGACTTTAGATACTTCAAATTCTGATTTATTCCCATCTAACATCCTAAAATGTCAAAGCCATTCCCAGGTTACTTGTGTTCCAACAGATTAGTTTTGCCATTTAAGACAGAGAAAAGCACTGCAATTCTACTACAGAAGCTTCCAAGTATTTGTTCAGCCTAAAGACACACCATAAACCTCACATCATAAGTGATGTGTTATTATAGAAGACTTTTCCTTCAGTATTGCAGGCCAAAAACAGCATAATAACGATCAAGAAGATGACAGAAGATGTTCTCTGGGTTTTAATCCAAAATGTCAGAAGTACACTGCAGGCTTCACCAGATTTCTTTTTAAAAAAATTAATTATCAAAAGCATAAGAAACACCAGATCTCTCCAGATTCACTTTTATACTACATCTTATTTCCAAATGCTTGAGCTTGAAAGATTTCTAAATATTTTTAACCAATTTAATTACCTAAAGTATGCTATTAATTCTGTAAGGATGCCGAAAAACATTTCAGAGGTGCTTCAATAATCTTAACTGGGAATTGTTTAAATGATGAACAAGTACCACACTGCAGGAACAGCTACTTGTAATAAAATTTCCTCATGATGGCAGCATAAACCATTCTGATGAAGTGCTGAACAACCATGCACATTCCTACTCCTCAAAAGTGAGACCTCAGCTGCTCTAGA
This sequence comes from Passer montanus, assembly GCF_014805655.1. Classification (NCBI taxonomy): domain Eukaryota; kingdom Metazoa; phylum Chordata; class Aves; order Passeriformes; family Passeridae; genus Passer; species Passer montanus. Next base: position 3,084,368 of record NW_024366591.1, read on the forward strand.
AATTGTGTTCATTACGTTTTTCCCCCTCTTCACACTTTTTTACATTACACTGCTTTACAGTCCTCAGATTTAGTCCCCAGAACTCCACAGGACTATCATTCTACTTCACACCTGCAATTTATGAAGAAAGATAAGGTGCTACCATATGGAGTATTTTGACAAGGGATAGTTTTATGCAGCTTCCCCATACATTCCACTGGATTTTGTATCATTTGTATATTCTACTTTGGAAAGTCTATGACAACTGCACAGTCCGCACATCCGTGTGAAGCACTAAGTCAATGCTTCAATCAAGATCTAGGAGTTCTTCTGAAGAATGACCTTCCATCCAAATCTGTTTGTTTTTAGTGTTTCTGCACTACAAAAAGGACAATGTCATGACTTGCAAGATCCCGTTGCCAGAAGGATTCTGAGAATCTGGCACTTTGTCTTACTGACCCTCCACAGCGTACAACTCACTAAGATTTACAGGCAGCTGTATACTTTTGTAAGGCATGAAATTCACAGAGTTAAAAATCTGCATAGATTTCAGTTTACGAACAAATTACAACAATTAAGTCTGTGTTGATTAATCAGAAAAGATCATCACCATGCTCGGAAAGACTTTGTTTAAAAGCTACAATTCACCGAGTTAAAAATCTGCATAGATTTCAGTTTACGAACAAATTACAACAATTAAGTCTGTGTTGATTAAGCATAGGTTTGATATTAAAAAGATCATCACCATGCTTGGAAAGACTGTTTAAAAGCTATTACTGGTGCAAATCACTCTTTTCAGACTGTGCTGCAAGCATGGCTTTGCTGACGCTCCAACTTCCAAAATCTCATTGCTTCCCACTTGAAAAGGTCAGCCGCCCTTAGATCAGTCACCACAAGCTGTTCCTCAACTGAGTTCTATCAAAATAATCTGACTTTTTCAAACCATACAGTAGAGTATAAAGGAATCCAGATCCCTGAGACAGCAGCTGATGAAGAGACAATATAAAGAGTTATGTTTAGCTGATCCAAGGGGACATTAAGCCCCTGGAGGAGAAAAGTCTGACCAGTAAGAATGAGTGATGTCCCCAATCTCCTGCTCAGTTACAAGTTTCATATCTGTTTACAGCCTTTAAAAGTGCACTAAGCCCTCACTCATTTCTTAGAATGCCTACACAGAGTTTAAAGAATGGAAGTGTATCTTGATTTATTTCATCTTCACCTTACTGACTACCTCTGAATAAATATACCTAAAAACCTTACCAGTTTGCAGCTTTTCACTCTTTCTGACTAATTTCCAACTGCTTAAAGAAAGCAATCTGGAGACTCCATGAAAATGAATATAAACTGCCACTCACCTTACTTCTGAATGTCAACAAACACTGAAAAAATCCGTAAGGAGAGGAAAAACGCAAAAACTGTGAGTCGGGTTTAGATAGAACAGAAGCTAGGAGAAATACAAATAAAACATGTTTCTAACCCATGAAATACAAGCTAGATATACTTGTTCTGGCTTGGCATTCCTGGACAGAGCAAACATTGCTGTAACGCCCAAGAGCAGCAGCGAAGGTTTTTGGCTGTAGTTAAGCTTTCCCTATCTCTTTTCCTGTCTTGGCAGTTTTATCTGCACTATGGTAAGAAGGGTGGTTAACACTAATTTTCTCAAATCTGACTCAGATTACACTGATTGAAAAGACTGGCCGTATCTTAATTTGAGGGTTTACAATAAGAAGATTAAAACAAACCAGCAGCATCTTTGTTTTTATGCACTACACTCACTGAGCAGCAAACAAGTACCACATCAGAGAAAAAGTAGCTGTCATTACACCCCATTTCCCAAACATATATGGTTTCTAAGAGAATTATCATTCCTCCAGAAACCTCCTATTTTCTTCTCCATACACCTTTACAGCACAGCTATTTTGGCCAAGACAGCAGCAGGGCTTTATCACATTTCCTCTGCTTAACAGGATTTTTCAAATGAGCAGCAAAGCCTGGGAGCAGCTGGAGCTTCAGAGGAGGATTGCCTCATTATCAGCAGCAAGAAGCAGAATAGATGAAGCAGAGCAAAAAGCCAAATTCTCCATCTGATTGGACAGTCACTAGGTTTAAAAATCATAGCCTAAAATGAAGACTGTTGCTGGTATATACATCTCTGTGCATTACTATATAAAACCAACATTATCATAGGAGTCCTATATGAGTTTACAGCTTTTTGTTCCTTTATGTGACATTAGTTTAGTTTGAGAAACATGACAGCAATTGAGTTATGTGAACTACCTAGATGCAATTAGAAACCACCACTTCTACCAGTTTCAACAAGACACTTCAAAAATATAATTAAATATTCATGGCCATATTGTGACATAAGAGCTTACAACCAGTTTAAAAGAAGCAAGAAGAATTGGACAACAGCCTGTCAATTAAAAAAGAAAAAAATAATGAAAATACGTATTGGGCAAGACAAACTTTCCCTCCCAAATTGTTTTACTCTAGTCTTGTCACTCATTGTTAGAAACTATCAGAAAACACTAATTTTTACACAGATGTAATGTGTGATAAATAGTGCATGAACAATTTTTTTTCAATTATCAGACAGAAGTTTTCATATGCAGGAGATAATTAGTAGAAAACAAATTTTAGGAAGAAAAAGCCTGAAGGTTTAAAAATCAAGAGAAACAGAACATTCAAAATTAGATCCAAAGCACGACCTAACAACTGAAAGCAGAGAAATGCAGAGATAATGCATAATGAATGCCTGACAGTAAACTGATCAGTAAGCAGGAGGTACTCAGCATAAGTCACCTCTGTAACATGGCAGTGAAAAAGACAAAATTCAGCCAGGATACACCATGACAGGTATTTCCAGAAGAGACAAGGAAATATTTTAAGCAGCCTTCAACTGTGTTTCAGCAAGCCTTTATCAAGAATATCATCTACATTCTAGATGATCCACACTTAGAAACCATCAAATAGGTGAGTGTGAAAAGGGCTTTGTGTACCTGAGGAAGAGATCAGGACACATCAAGCACTCCGTCATTTGAAGAAGCCAGGGCTCATGGATTTGGTAAAACACAGCACAAGCAGGGAACACAGGAGCTGAAGCAAAACCAAGATGGTGTCTGAGGCAGAGCAGCTGAAGATGGGACACTGTGACATCTGATAGCCCTCTGTGGGGTGTAGGACTGCTCTGCTCAAAAACAAACCAACCAACCAGGAATACAAATACCAGAAAATATACCTTCATTAAAAAACAGGAATGGCAGGAGACCAACAGATACAAGACTGCCACTAGTTAATGCAAGTCAGAATCTTAAGTTGCCTACATTTATTTCTAACACAATCTAGTATGTACAGGAAAAAGAAAAAAAAGTCCTCAAACAAACAAAATTTTTTAAAAAACCCACTCAGATTCAATTAATCAGTCCATGAGATAACAACGTGATAAAAATCAGAAGACACAACTGAGTCAATACCTGCTTGCAGTCATTAGAAACAAAAGGCAATTCACCAGTATTTCATAACACTGACATGCAAAGAACTTGTTGCTGTAAATATCAATAAATATTTTGGATTCTGCTACATCTCTAAAACCATGAAACTTCTCCAATTGCGCAAACACCTACTTGTTTCAAACTTCAAAACTTCTGAATCAAGAATTCTCAATAGAAGTCTTTCATCTGTAACATATTAGAAGATAATCTGTTATGAGTTTACCCTGCTAAGCTACTGTGCAAAGTAGATTTAACTCTTCTTGTGTCCTTAAACTGCCTTGGTTCCAGCAACAGTACTGGAACAGTACTTGTGTCCTTACCCCCCTCCACCAACCACATGAATGACAAGGGCATTTTCTTCTTGCTGGGAAAGTAGGAGCTGAATTATCATACAAAATTTCATTAGGAATAGACCTTCTTTTGATATGATCCTAAGTCCATCATGTCAGGAATCCCAGCCTGCTCTGGATTCATTGGATTGTCCCAGAATGACAAACCCACTTTGTTGCTGTTCAACCTGCGCAGCCAGGATGTCCAGCCTACTGAGGCACAGATGTTAAAAGCACCAAATGATCTAGCTAAAACTAGAGAAAATCTATTCCTGCTTCATCCATAAAAGAGAAACAACAATACCAAAAATCTTGCCCCAGATTAACCTGCGTAATCCTCATCCTTCCCCAGTGAGGAATCACAGAAAAGCCTAGAAAAGAAGACAAGAGGAGGTTTCAGGCAATCATCTGGTCCAATCTTTTACTGAAAATGAGACTTTAGATGATCCAGAGTCATCCAAACTGAATCTTGACTACTTCCAGCAAGGGAAATTCCACTCCTCCCCTCATCAACCTACTCCAATATTTAACTGTTCCCAAAATGAAGAATCACCTTTGCTGACTGATCGGGGATGACAGTGAAGGCTTGGAATGCTACACTTGGATGGAAGAGTGGAGTGCTTTGACAGCCCCTCCAAGCCCCAAAGAATTTAAGCACAATCCTTGTCACACAGCTTTTCTTAGGTGTGCTTTTTTCAAAAGTCTTGGGGGGAGGGGGAAAAAAGGATGGATTTGCTAAGGTCTTACTAGAAATAAATATATTTCTTGCTAGAAATAAACATAACATTAATTAACATTAAACTAAACATTCATGTATTTTTAATCAATACACCATAAGTACTAGACTTGGCCGTGGAACAGCTGAGAAGAACAACCACACTGGAATAAATTTGGCTAAGAGGAACCTGCTCATTAGTGCTTCAGCAAGAAGAGTCACGCAGAGTGGCATTAGTCAGGGAAATACACATTTCCAACACTCTGAGCCAGCCTGGCCTTCAAGCCAACAAAAAGCTTCTGGCAGGCAGCTCAGAGCTGCCATTTGCAAACAGAGTTCGTATTTGGCATCTTTACTCAGACCCCATCTCCTGGAATCCTGTAATGACTTGGGAATGCATGCGTTCATCTTCTAAGAATGGTCCTAATATTCACATTTTAAGAGGAAAAAAATCTGCCCTGAACAGGCTCAGGAAAAAAAAAAGAGAGATAACTATGTGGGTATAAATAAGGAGTAAGAGGCTGGCAGGCAGCTCAGAGCTGCCATTTGCAAACAGAGTTCGTATTTGGCATCTTTACTCAGACCCCATCTCCTGGAATCCTGTAATGACTTGGGAATGCATGCGTTCATCTTCTAAGAATGGTCCTAATATTCACATTTTAAGAGGAAAAAAATCTGCCCTGAACAGGCTCAGGAAAAAAAAAAAAAGAGATAACAATGTGGGTATAAATAAGGAGTAAGAGGCCAGTAAATCTAGAAAATGTTAAGCAATTCTAAAGAAGTATAGAATCCAGACATTCTATTGCACTCCACAGATGAATTATAATCAGGGGCACAATTATGCCGGTTTTTTTTCATTTTACTCAGAAGTTGCTCCTAACTCCTAAACCCTAACGATTTCCCTTGTATGTTCTTTTCCCTTTTCCCAAAAAAAAAAAAAAAACCCACAAAAACCCCAGAATTTGACCTTGTAGAGATGACCTTGTAGAGGCAGTAGCTCAAAATGAATTTAAGTAAAGCAAAACCAAGTAACATTTTTCAGCTTTACTATTTCTCAGCTGCCCCATCTACCTCTCATTTCTACATACCCTTTTAAAACTAAACAAGCCATATAAACTATTGTCATAAGTAGCTCCCAAAAAAAGTTCCATTCAAGTAAATTCCACAAAGAAGCAAAGGCAATTTGGTGATTTTCTCATAAAGCTGTTGTAGTCCCTGACAACGAAGATCCAAGTAACACACATGGAAAAGTAACCATTTGAGCCAAGCACAGCAGTTTTACAGAACAATTAGGGCAAGGCAATCTCAGATGCCTGCACTGACATTTTTAATTTGACTGTAACTGGCTTGAAGTTTTGCTATAGCATCACTGACAGTAACAGAGTTCTTCAATAGCAGTGGTTTGATTGAAAACAACAAAAGGTTTTTAAAAACAAATATTGACTCACAAATATTTTAGCTCATACACTGAAAATCACAATAAACAATGAATATCTGAACAAACATCTCTCTTACAAAGCTCTCTACCAAAATCCAATACAACAAGCACTCCTCTTCTGGGTTTCCTAAATTTATGAAGTTTCATAGATGTATTATGTTATTTAAGCAAACTGAGCCAGAACAGACAAGCACTTTGTGTGCTCATAAGATGCTAAAACAAGATGTTAAAATTTGGGCTTGCCTTTAAAGGTGCTTTGCCATATACAGCCACTCTTCACAGCACAGAGCTAAAAAGGAAACCAATGCAAAATTCAACCAAAAGTCAAGCTTAATAGAACGTCTAAATTTACTAAGACAGTTTGAAACAACACCAGACTAGAGGCTATGTAGAGCTGCCATTTGGAGGGTGAAGAAATGCTGACAGAAATCTCATGAGATCCAAGAAAGACAAATGCAGGCTCATGGGGTGGAATAAGCCCATGCAGCAAAGGTTGGAGACCAACTGGCTACAAAACAGCTTTTTACAAAGGGCTCCTGTAGGTCTCTGTGAAGAAGCTGAATACAATTTATTTATTTATGACACTATTTTCCTTCCACATCTTGACTTCTTCACTACGTTAGAGCAGGGAAATGCAGAAAACAAACAACAAAAGAATCTATACCAAGGGAGTATTACACACCTGCAGGTCTCCCAGAACAAGCAGTACCAGGAAGGCAGGGTCAGGAGCAGATAGTCCTTGTCTCAAAACCAAGAACTAGCATATCACAATAAGCTGGTTCTCTAATGAGGACTGACAGGCTCCTGCAGAAAAGTACAGCTTGACAAAAAGAATTATGGAAGCCTCTACATACTTTGCCAACTGCAAGTTCCTTGTCCCCATCACCTGGAAACAGATCTGACAAAAATCAGTTTCAACAAAATTCAAAAAGACCCTCCTCACACACAGAGCTCCTTTGGTCCTCTGGGTGCACTCTCCAGAAGACTAGAACACTTCCATTATTTTCATGGAACTGAATGTTCCCACTCTGAATAAAGATGAAGCTTTAACAAAGAGAGAAATGGAAAATTACACCATTGATGCTCATTGTCCATCTCAGAGAGATACAAACACTGAGATTTTTGAAATAAGAAGTACAACTTATTTTTATTTCAAAAATATATGACATTCCCATAACACAGGTTTTGATAAGAATGTTTTCAAATTACATTTTATTCCAGTATTTCTATTTTCCCACTGCATCAGGAATACTCAGATATGTAGCTAAAATCATATACCATTGTATTCTTGGCTAAAACCTGTCTTGGCTCAAACATGTCTTCTTGAAAGTACACATTTAAATATAAAATTTTATACTCTTCCTGCCTGCCAATTCAGAAGGAAGATTTTGTCTAAATCTGACCAATTTGTTTCCTTGTGCAATCTCACTGAATTCTTTCTGAACTATTTTTATAATTCTGAAAACTATAGCCCCTCATCAAAATAGAGACACCTAAAATAATTGCCATCTTGCATTAACTGCAATCTGGTATTTCTTGTGAAAAAGAAATGTAGAGAATCAAATGTGTGACAAGCCCATGTTAAAGAAAATCTCATTCCTACAATTCTTTTTTCTTCTTACATTTAACAGTATTCTGTTATTTAGAAATTCTCACAACCAACTGACACACTGGAGCTTAATTTTGGAATTATTTCTCACTGATTATTTGCCATAATCACCACTACATTCTACCAATATAATTTATTTTTGTAGATAAAAAGTTACTGTTCCCAACTCTCCCCCACCCAAAAGCACAGAAATAGCCACACTTGCTCTAATAAGACTCTTAAGGCTTAAGAAATATTCTAGTAAGTTTTGTTACAAAACAACAAAAGAAAACACCAAAACCCAACTCACAATTCCTACTCTCTTTGTTGGATTTCATTATGAAATAGATGTAGGACAACATTCAATTTCACCACCTCAAGTTAAAAATATGAGTTTGTTTTGCCATCTGTGGAAACTATTTTGCACGCAGTCAATACCACAAAGATCAATAAACCCTATAATGGATTTCCTTCCCAAACCCTTGCAAAATAACTCCATATTAGCATAAAAAGCAGACAGCAGATGATTGCAGATTAGCTGCAGTTTCCAACATGACTACATCAACATCTGAAGAACAATAAAAAATTTATCCTATTTACTCAAATGAATCACTTCAATTTGCTCACCAGGAACTATATATGGCCAGGTAATCCTTCTGCTTTCTGGGACACACAAAGTGTGCCTCCTGTAATTTGGTTTAATCCACAAATGCTTCAAGAACGCTGTCCAGCAGCAGAGTCCCATCCCCTACATTGGCAATAAATGCCTCCTGCAGGAGTGTAAGGAAGGCATGCCATCTTGCAGGAAAGGCTCCCATTGCATTCATCTTTACAATTTAGCTGCCTTTTCTTGAAGCTGTTAAGAAACACATTTTGCTAAATGCCACACCAAGTGCATTCCATGAGATGGAATGTACCACGGTGTCCCCGCAGAAAGCACATCCTCCCACCACTGCTGGAGATTTGAATGATTCTTTGTATTCCTTGTTTAAAAAAAAAAAAAGTACAAAAATATCAAGTTTTTTACAGCAGTAACTCTCCGCGTACCAAAACAATAGCTTGGTATTTCCCAAAGCTCTTGAAAAGGAAATGTCTCCCCATCTCAAAAAGTAGCAAAACAAAGTGCCCCATCGCCAGGAAATTCTACAAACCTAAAGAACATATCAGAACATATCAGTGATCTTACCAGGGTGTCTGCATATTTTTGTGCTCAGTTTCCATAAATAGGACATTAAAGCCTAAACTACGTTAAAAGAACTCCTATCTGTATTCTAAACTTCACAAGACATTAATTTTCTATAAGCATTGGTAAAGTGTCCATTTTTTAAAACAAAAGTTTAATGTTCTTCCAATAAAACTTTAACAAAGGCATTGTTTAGCAAGTTTCTACTTTTTCCTATCTCTGTCAGAGGATTTTTAGAACAGTAAATTCATTTTAAAGCTCACATGAAATCCAAGGTAAGCTTTTGTAAGTAAAACTACTTAATTTTAGTTATCTATTGTTTTTATTTAACTGGAGCTATTTTAGTTCTTCTCAGGGAAGTGACAGGCATAAAAAGCAAAGAGGGATCTAAAAAGATTAATGTAATAAAAAGTAAAATAAAATTACTGCAGATAGGAAGCATATAAACCAAACTTCAAGGACAACTGCCAAATCTCAAGAAATGTCTGCTCTACTGGGAGATGAAAATCTCTAAGATATGCTCTACTTAATTCTCATCTGCCTTGCAGCTCCACTGAACATATCATTTCCCAAAAAGCTAAAAAGTCCAACAAAGATCCCTCTACTGCTGAAAGGAACAGTCCCACCTCCTGCCTTCCCAGTGCTTCCTCTGCACTGGTGCTGTGCCTGAGCATCCCAGCAGCAGAGCAAAGGGCAAACTGAAAGCAGTTTCCCATGGGATGTGTTTCTAGCTGGAGCAAAGAAGTGAGCTGGAGCATCAGGCTGCCAAACAAGTGTTCCAGGAGTGGTCAGGAAAGGGCTGCAAAGGGAAGATATCATGGAGAGTCAGCACCCTCTTCACTGACAGCTCACTCTTGGATTAATTTAAGCCCCACTGAAATTTATTAGCCAGCCAATTTGTGGTGTGCTCATCCACAGCCATCAGGAAAGGACTTTACACCTTTCCATTCAAATGAAATGGAAGTTGCTGAATTAATTTGCCTCTAACTCAGCCATGCAGCAACCCAAAGCTCACTGAAAATCAGCCAGCTTCAGATTAGACCTTTAATGACCTAGAGTGGTGGAAGGACACAATTTGCTTTCCTTGTCCTTTGTTTCCCAGAAATGCTCAGAAACAGGCACATGTTAATTCCTTTGCCTCTCCCACTCCCACACAACAGCTGTAAGCAGCCCTCTGTCTGGTGGCAAAAGCTACTTCAACCAAGCACATAACAGCCCCCTAACCAAAACAGCAACCCAAGAAAGAAATTCCAAGTCCTAGGAAGCAACAACAAAGCTTTCAGGGCAGCATTTAAAGCCTCTCAGAATACACAAGGCATATGGCTATGTTGGAGTGAGGGGACTTGAGAAACGGTGCAATACAGAAAACAAAAATACAAAACTACCCAAAGTCATTTGTTTTTAAAAAAAGTCTTGGCTCTTCTCCCCACACATTTTATAACCTAAAAAAGGTGAATATCTAATGAAATGCTGGGGAAAAAACCACTTTTTTAAATAATATAACCTTCAAAATAGGTACTGCAGTACCCTTAATTATTTATTCATGGGTTTTCTGACCAACTCCAGTTCTTTGTCTTTCACTTAGATACTCCTGCTGACAGTATTTTATTAACTGTTAGATATCTGAAAGCTCACAATAGCTATTGTAAGAAATGAGAAGCAAAACTATTTCTTTGTTGAACAGCATAATTATAGGCAGGCAGAAGACATTTGAGGGCCAAACTCAACAGGGAAAAATAGCAAGATATCTGAGTCTGTGTTCAGACTCCAGTTAAAATCAAAACTTTGTTTAATCCCAGAGTATCTAGGCTAAATAAGAAAAACTCATGAGATGTTACACCACAGAATCCATTCTGAAATAATAATATGAGTTTCAAGGAAGACAGGATTACTGTTTTCATTTATAAATACTTGTTATTCCATCAGTCCCAGAGCTAATAGAGAGCTGAAAATACTGCATAGCCAAGGACAGAGCTCTCCTCTCAGGACCCAAATCAACAAGGACAGCAGTTAACATGTAGGTATTAATTTCAGGATCTTTATTGAAAGCATTAAGGAAAGTTCCTTACCCAAGTGACTTTTCTGGCCCTGTTCCAAAAGACCCAGCATCAACCAGGTACCAGCTGCACAATGAATTGGTAGAGAGAAGCTGCACACTCAGCTTCCACAGAAGACACATTCTTGTATCTCTAAGCATCAATTGCTGAGCCAGTCACTGCATTGCAGTCCCCTGCATTTCACAGTGCAAAGGAAGGAAATTTGGGGGAACCAGTCATCTAATCTAATTTTTGATGTCAAGATCTGTGAAGCAGCCCTGGAAATGACATTTGAACCCAAAAGTGACTTTCTCAGGTGTCATCTCCATGTTACTTACAAGACAAGAAGTAAATCTGTGTATGATTTCTAGCTCATGGCTTCAAACAAGAGCCATGGGTGAGCATCACACTTGACAGCTGGGCAACCACAAAGTAACCAAGTGCCCACAAGACTAAGGTTTGACAAGAGCACAGATTTTAGAACACTGTTTTGCACTCTTATCCTTTGGCAGCTGACATCCCACAGTCATATCAGGACACAAGGCTCCTAGACACCATCAGTGCCATCCCTCTTTCCCCTCTAATGGGGTAAGAAAAACCTGTAATTCTACTAAAAACAGGATTTCAGTATTCTTAGTAAAGACGATTCTAGAAAATAAGCCACGTAAAAATGTCTCTAAACATAATATTAGTGAAAAAAAAATAGCACAAGGAATGACAGCTGCTAAAAGGCAGAACCAAAGCAACACTTCTTCTGAAGGAACAGTCAACAATGTAAAAGCACACTTTAAACTAATCCCACTTAATTCTCCATTAATGCTTTGCTTCTTGGCATTAAATAAAATACAGGGCAATTTAAAAACATTTAAATTATTTGCACCTGTATTTATGAACACTACTGTAAAAATGTTTCTAAATGTAAAACTTTTTAATGGACAGGACAGAAAATAATTTTGGAATTAATTGTAGCAATTTACATTTTTAAATATAACTGTACCATATGGCTTTATATACAAGCAGACATATACTTGTATTTATATATATATAATGTATTTTAATATAAAGTATTCTGCCAATAATTCTGTTCATTCTAAGACTGCACAGAAAAGATTTATAAGCTAAAATATTAACTACCAAAGTAATTTATTAAATTAATAGCTATTGTTCTTCAGCCAAGAGCAGCATACTGCTGAATACCCTCAAGCCACCCAGTATTTATTGAGATACACATAGAATTGTGCAACTTGTGCTGAATACCTGGAAGTTTCTCTCTCATACAACCTGCATATATAATACAAAAAAATTAAAATTAAATATATATTTTAAATGCTGTTCAGCAAGTGCAAGCACAGCTGTGCCAGGAAAGAAGTTTGTAGAATTAGTAATTCAGAGATACTGAAAAGAGTAACTTTTAGATTGGAGCCTTCAGGATCAGATTTAATTAGGAATATCCAAGAACATAAAGGAGGTGAACACCATTAGAAGCAATCTATGCCAAAGCTGAAAGCACATTGAAATGGCTGAATTGGTATCACAAGAAAGTCTGGCCAAGGAGCCTTTATCCACTTCCTAAGGCAGGACTGCAGCTTGTCCTGGATCAGCAGGGAGCACAGGAATCCTGTGCAGGAGGACTCCAATTTGGAAATGATTTTTAAAAGGAAGGCACTGCTCACTGTGTAACTTCCAAATACCCATGGGGAGAGTACACTGAATTATAATTTGGACATTGGATTCTGACTATAACAAAGTTGCCCAGAGTACTTAGAGGAGCTAATTCAAACTTTAAAGGTCAGGGGGGAAAAAAAACAAACAACAAAAAAACCCCAACTCACAAAATTTAGTCATCACACTGAAGGAAAAATGACTAAATGTAACCAGTTTGGAATGACATTGTTTAAGACACTGTTAATCAAAAAATCTGCATGAGAAGCAGGCAAGGAATCTGAAGGTAGTGAGATGGGGAATAAGCCAACCAGAAACAAAATAGGGGGGGGAAAAAAAAAGGAACGAATTAGAGAGTAACAAATGCTCTACTTGATAAATAAATCTAATCCTGTATACTTCTCACTTCCACTTCATTTTTCAAACAGAGATGCATAAACATATGAACGAAAGAATGAAAACTGCCCAAAGCTTAGTTAAAAACAGCAAAATACTGCTTTTAAGACACTTCTTTTTGATCTTTCTGTCCCTTTTTCCACTTCCAGTAACCACAGCCTTTGCTATAATTTCTACACAGCCTGAAAGCCTAACTCTTTATCAAAATGTCTGGCTATGTCAAAGTACAGTATTTTCCATACAGACAGAAATTATGTTTCTTTAATCAAAGTACCCTGTTTTAAAATGCAGAACTCTGACAGCCCAGCTTTCTCAGTTTTAATACATCCCCTAGCATACTTCAGAAAAAGTTAAACTGCAGGATAGGAGAAATGCATGTCAGGTATGTAACAGCATGCAAAAATGATCTGTGACAAGCCTGGGGTTTATGAGATTGTAACTACATTAATTTTCAAGACATTTAGATTTTCCTTAAACTTATTTGAGTGACCCATTATTTAACATTCCTCATTTTCCATCCATTACAATTTCACTTATGAGTACTTCTCACACCTGTCAGCACACTCAGCTTACTTGAAAGGCTACTGTTAAAAGCTCATATAAAAGGAAACAATAAAGACAGATAGTGTGAATTTAACTCAGAGAACAGAAACTTTCTGGAAAAAGTCAAGGCATGAGATTTAAAGCTGACAGAATCAAGCCTTTTATTATTTATCAACCAGCAAATCTTTTAAGTAGGCTAAGCTAATAGTGTGCAAGTACCATTTATCCTTCAACGTTATCCTCTATTTCACACACAATTTTTGCCTCCTATCTTTTCATATGTTTGCTAATACTCACTATTTGTGGGTACTTTGGTAGAAAACCCATCAGTAAGGATGATGCACATTCTGGCAAAACACCACACTCAAGGAGGACTTGCTGGATGTGAGGGTCATGGCATCTCAGAAATGTGGTTCCAAATTCAGGAGCTCTGCTACAAGCAAGGTGTGAGGCTCTCAAAGTGCCAGCTTGACCTTCTAGTTCAGCAGGAGAACATCAATCATTTCAGGAGAGCAATGGGCACATCCATAGCTGAGGAAAAAATGCCCCACACCATCCTACTCCTTTATTCCATGACATTTCCTTGTCTCTCACCCTGTGTGTAGTTTCAGCCCACGCTGTTCTGACTGACTGATACTCGTTCTGTCCTTGCTGGGTCTCACTCTCTTGTCCTGAAGTGCTACTCCACTCTGGCCCCCGAGGCCCAGCCCTCCCCAGCACAAACCACACCACTGTTTACACATTCCTACATTTCTTCTGCCTGGCTGGTGAGCACAGGACCTCCACCACTTCTTCAGCTGATGACAACTCAGCTAACTGAATGGAACTTGTGAGGCACACATAATGAGAGTTAATTACGTTCACATGATGCAACTGAATTTACGGTCACACAAAACCTCAGCCACTCTGACAATTATAGACGTAGCAAATCCTCATGCTCGAGGCAACAAGTACACTGCACTGACTTCAGAAGAGGTAAGACAGGACAAACATGCCTGTGGAAACCCAGGGCGCTGGGAATATCTCTCTGTCTGCTCTGAGGTGTCCTGACCCCCAGAGGAGCACTGACTTTGACCCTCATTCATGGAGAAAGTTTCCTAGACTTCAAGATAGACCAGAATCCACTGAAGTGTAAAATAAATTATAGAGAGTAGTATAGGTGTATCCATTGGAGAGAAATTTAGGTTTTGGGATTTTCAGTATGTTGTGGATGGAAGCAAGATGGAGGGCACAGGGTGTCATCCTGGGTTTCTTCTTCATGGGTTTGGGTGGCATTCTGGAAGGAAGAAGGCTTCTTCTTCCTTCTTCTTCATGGGTTTGGGTGACATTTTGTAATTGGGCAGAAAAGTTCACATTGCGGGTTCTTTGGGATCAGTTATTGGGTTAAAAGAGAAAATAATCCAGGTGTCAGTTCTTAATTGGATAGTTTAGTCTTAAAAGACCTTGCAACAAGAGATTGTTAGCCATTTTGTGCCTTCTAATGAAAAGCTGCTGAACTCACAGTAGTGAGACCATTTTACTGATCAGAAATAATAAACACTTGAATCCGAACATGAACTACTGTCTCAAGTGCCTTCAATTCAGACACACAGAGACCAATACATGCCCAGGTGTACTAACCCAAACCACAGCAGGATGGTTTGCCTAAATCTTCATTACAAAATGAAATGCATGTATTCCTAAAAAGTTTTAGGCTAGAATTTAACCACCTAAGAAACACGTGACATTTTGTAATTGGGCAGAAAAGTTCACATTGCGGGTTCTTTGGGATCAGTTATTGGGTTAAAAGAGAAAATAATCCAGGTGTCAGTTCTTAATTGGATAGTTTAGTCTTAAAAGACCTTGCAACAAGAGATTCTTAGCCATTTTGTGCCTTCTAATGAAAAGCTGCTGAACTCACAGAAGTGAGACCATTTTACTGATCAGAAATAATAAACACTTGAGTTGAACATGAACTACTGTCTCAAGTGCCTTCAATTCAGACACACAGAAACCAATACATGCCCAGGTGTACTAACCCAAACCACAGCAGGATGGTTTGCCTAAATCTTCATTACAAAATGAAATGCATGTATTCCTAAAAAGTTTTAGGCTAGAATTTAACCACCTAAGAAACACATTTGGTTATTAGATAGTTGCTGCTGTTTATTAATGAACAATTTTCTCACTTTGGGTACTTCAGCTACCTAATTTTGATCTTTTTAAGTACTGACAGAAGACCAGCTCTATTAAGATTTGAAACTGTGAACACAATCTATCACCTAATTTCATCATGCAGCTTAAAAACAAAAGTCCTCAACAAATGCCTCAGAATGGATGACAAGTTTGAACATTAACTGCTGAAGAAATTTCATTTTCTAAAAGGGTGATCTTCAAGGTCACTAGCTGAATCATCACTAAATAACCTTTACATTCATTAACCAAGTGAAACATCATCTGTTACATTTCAAGATTCCCCCTCTCATAAAATCCATGAATGAAACAAGCAGTAAATGCATCTGCCCACACCTATAACAGTGTATATAACCAGCACAGAGACAGTACAGACACCTGATTTCACACCAATAATAATAAGTGATGCAGAGATGAAGTAGAAAATAACCAATTGCATGTGCTGAGTGAAGTACAGACACCTGATTTCACACCAATAAGTGATGCAGAGATGAAGTAGAAAAAAAACAATTGCATGTGCTGAGTGATAGGAAAAGCAACTCCTATTTGTTTTAATAACTTCATTATTCTCCTAGTTATTATATAGTTGCAGGAGAGACCTTCTAAACAAGCAAAACTTGAATATGTGTTGTGCTATCGTTCTGGTTTTCTAGTACTTTATGCACAGAAATTGCAAGCCATTCATACATTTAAGGAATGCACCCACAGATACTCAGTTCCAGTCAAACACATATTCTCTCCAGTTTAACTGAAAGTGTTCTTCCCCCTTTCTTTGTCCTTTTTAAACTCTTGGAATGTCACACACAGAGGATTTTACAAAAGTACAGATGCCTATGCCGAGGTACTGTATTCTCTACACCAAACAATTTTGTCTGCAATAGAATGGCAGCACGTGGCATATTGAAAAGCACTGCAAGTGTGCACATGTGCATCCTGGCCAAATTAACATTCCCAGGATTTGGCCCTGGCTTTAAACCACCAAGCAGACATGCTCTAGTTATATCCCGTAATGATACACTGTTTGTTTTCATAAATACTCTCTTTTCTCCACACCAAGTAATTCAGCAATCACAGAAGAGACCAGTAAACTGAGTAATCTTTTAACCACCCTTGGAAAACCTTATGTCCAAACATTTTATATATATATATATAGCTGCTCACATTCTGTACACATCCCTCCGCTAATTCTTTGCCTCTCCTGTTATGAACTGCAAAAAGAAAAAATTTCTTGGGCAGCACATAAACATGACCTTCATTGTTCTAATGTTTGTTTTGTTTGTTCAAAAACAAACAAAGCATTTATGGTTTAAAATATTTCAAACAAGTATTTTTTGTATTCTAGCGTATAAATAGAAAACTATTATGAAAAATATCCAGCCTATTCAGTAACCAACCATCTTAACTGAAGATACTATTTACCAAAACTTCTGAAGGCACCATAAGTCATAAAGAAGTTGAATGCTGCCATTTACATCACATGTATGAAGAAAAGCAATTGTTGTGTTTGAATAAGGCTGACTACAAATACTGACTACAACAGGCCCTTTATCATAGGATCCACGAACTTCAACAGTTTAAAGTAACAATGACATTTTACTGGAACTTGCCTGGAATCTACTCCTTGATTTGCTGGATAGCTCTCCACCAGAATATTTACTATACCAGCAGTATCTCTGTAAAACCCTTCCATCCAAAGCATGCCCTCTGACAAGACATTTAATGCTTATTTTCCACAAATCCAGTATGATTTTCACCTCACTTCTGTAAGAACACAAGTTCTGCAGTTCTGTGCTGATGCAAATCTTAAGCCCTGTCATTTCCACATGTGCATGTGTGGGAAGAGGGAGGGTATGTTTGTTTTTAAACACAGCTAGCATAACTTGTCATACTCCCCAGACTCTAGATGATAAGGAAAAGGTTTTTGAAAGGTATTTTATTGGCAGTATGTATGGGTTTCAAGTCATGTATGTATCTGCAGGCAAGCACATTTGTTGCACGGGGGTCTACCTTTGGACTTCTACCAGTTTCCCCTGCAGTTCAACACCAATTTATAGCAGAATTTATAGAGGAAAACAACAAGGATTCCATGAGTAATCCATGCCAAGCCCCAATTAAGACTTTCAAAACAATAATTACTTGGTGTCAATTATGCCAGCACTTCTTATATGAGCATGCTTTAAGAATCCAAACAGGGCTAGCCAAAGACTGCAAACACTTTATTAGTCTTTATTCATTCAACAGAATCTCTCTAAAAGCATCTATAAACCCAAATCTCCAGCAGCTGTCTACATTTTTTATTGTAACCCTCAGCACTGTGAAAAGAATGGGCCTTTAGTTTAGAACTAGTTATTTTTGCATTTCCATATAGAAACATTCTAAAAAAAGACTTTAAAAGGTTGAGGTTTTTAATTGCCATACGTTAGAGGTTTTTAATTGCCATTCTAGTCTTAATAAACTCTTTTTAATGACTGAAACACTGTTCCTTAAGAGTAAACAATAGGAGTTACCAACACACACACCTTCTCATTGCAAAAAGGTTCAAATTCTGTAACACCCTCAAAATGAAGTTGTTAGAAGACACAGGAGCACTACAGAACCCAGCTGGTTGGGGTTTTTTAAATGCAATATTGTCCTTTCTGTTAACACATATTTAGTTTGCCACCTCCTCATTCAAAGCACATGCATTACAAGAAGGTTTTCACAAACATTTTTTTAAAGCAAATAAAGTAGATTTTCTTTTAAAGTAGAAAAAAACTCCAAAACAAATAAAACCACACTGAGCAATGGAATAATCTAATTACTAGCAAGCAAGCCACAAAAACAGGCACATCATATACAAAAGCAGGAAAAATATACAGGACAGTTTTTTTAAACCCCCCATAGAAAACTACATCAGCAGAATAATTCCTGGTTTTCATAATCAACCATGCCAAATCTAAGTGGATAGCATTATTACAAGTTATTTAACTGATGTTTAGAAATCACTGGTGCCAACATACCCCTCCACGTGAAGGCTTCAGACATCCTCCAAATAATCATGCAGAGATGCTGCAGAATCAAATGACAAAAGCACAGCTGCCTGTTTTCCTGAGGCAGAGCACACCACTCAATAACTTTTAAAGGCACAATTTCAGTATAAATTTGATTTATGAACTGGAGAAAAAAATACCAAATGACTGAAGTAAATAAAGCTAAAGGTCCTTCCCTAACTTCAGCTTTTATGGACAGATATTGTATTGCAAGATATTATCTTTAAATTTAATAACGCACAGGTTGGTTATTTTAAAAAATTAAGGATTTTTTTTATTCTAAATGTGAATTTGGTGGAGTGGCAAAAAAAAAAAAAAAAAAAATCACATTAAAGCTATCCAGCCAATTTTTGCTGCAGACAGAAATTTTGTGTCAACTTTCCAAGCCCTCAATGCTGTTCTTCCAGTATTTCCTAATGCCTCCACATCCCAAGTTTGGCCCACCAACCAAGAGCACAGAGCACAAGCGATGTTTTGCAAAGCTCAAATCCCCATCTTTTAAAAAACAAACCAACAAAATCCTACCACAATCATGTTTTGATTTCAGCGAGATCGGAAAGCCCCTGAAGATCAGTCAAGCTGGCAGAACAACCCAAACCTGCCAGAACAATTCTTCTGGCTTAGATGCTCTTCCTCGCAGCCATGCTTCCCAAGGAATGCTCAAAACCATATGTATTTCAGCTTGGACGTTTTGAAATATAAAAACCTGTATTTCAAAGTGCACACACACACCCCAGGCACACCATGGAGCAATCCCAGCAGACACCTCCATGCACAAGGAGCAGCAACAGCCCCAGCTGTTCCAGAAAAAAGCAGTGGCTCATCCCACGGCAGAGGGTTAAATGGCAGCTGAAGGGTTTTTCTGCCACTTACAGTAGTGCTGATCTTTGGTGATTAAATGCAAACTCTGAAATGTTTGCATAATGATATCTTGCAATATTCAAAGTACTGTACATTGTGTTTATAGTACACTGCCCCTGTTTTTACTGGCCTCATATGCCATATAAGCAGAAGGGAAGGATACACTGTCCTTATTATCACAATCTCCCACACTGAACCACGTTATTTTAAGGTACTGGTCCTAAAAGGAAAAGCAGTTCTGGCATCATTATTTTCTTCAATGTTCAACTTAATTCCATGTAATCAATACCAGATAGATTATTTAAATAAACTTCACCTGACACAAAACTCCAAATGTACCACAATTCCACTCTGAATTCTCATTCTTTATGTAATTACAGAAATCACCCAAAAATCCCACATTATCTAGGCAAACAGATCTAAAGCTGCTTTAGTTATGAAACT
Source organism: Passer montanus (assembly GCF_014805655.1). Classification (NCBI taxonomy): domain Eukaryota; kingdom Metazoa; phylum Chordata; class Aves; order Passeriformes; family Passeridae; genus Passer; species Passer montanus. The sequence continues at coordinate 3,104,234 of NW_024366591.1, forward strand.
AAGGAGCTTAGAGAAAAGATGCATCATTTCAACTGCTTTTCAGACTAATTAAAAAGAAGTGAGACATTTAAAAAGTAGATTTATTCCTTAACAGTTGCAAAAAGTTGGCACAAAAAATGCCCTCTTGTGGCACAGCAGAACCCTGCAGAGCCTGCCCTCGGGTCTTCCAACTCAGCTTTTAGAACAAGAATGTATGACTCAGGGCTTGTTTTGAAACTCAAATAAGATAAGGAAAGCAGGTAATAAAGTAAACTAAAACTGTAGGTATCATTCAGAGCTTGAATGAATGCTTGAACTCAGTTTCTCTTTGTGGCTCTTTAATTTTTTTTTTTTCTGGGTGTTAATCTAAATATTGAGTACATCTGGCCCTCCTATAAATCTGAGCATAATCCAATTCCTGGGGAAGGCTGCTGTTTTCACTGTCACTTCAGCAGATTCCTGAAAGGGAAGATTTTGTGCTGCTTGAAACTCTTTATTAAGGAATATGTGTAGAAACAATTTCAACACCTTCAACAACAGGCAACAACTTCCAAGACTGCCTCACTTTCTCCCACCTCAGACCATTAATTCTCAGATGTACCACTGATTGTGAGGGGAAGAACTGATAGACCACTACAATGAACAGATTTTTCTCTCCCGGAGCAAAGGTAGCACAGTACACGTTTTTCTGTTAATGGAAATGTGGCTGCAACAGCTTCAACTCGCTTACTTGGAAGCAGCATCTTTCACACAGGTATTATTTTTGCTGCTTCTCTAGCTCTCAGCCTGCCAAAATGATATTAAAAGTAGTGGCTCATTTGCAAGTGAACAAAAAAAAGGAAAAAAGCAATGAAGAAACCCTTTAAACTGAAGCACTAAAACCCTGATGGCCAGCCACAAGGAGGGGCCTCTCCCATCCTGAGCCTACAACACAGCACAGAGCACATTCTTTAACACATCGCTCTCTTGGCTGCATCTGCTCAACCAAGGGCAGTTTTGGCAGCCTCCCAAATTATTCCCTTTATTCCCCAGGACAGTCCCCAACAGCTTGGGTCCCTCACGCTGCTCCTCTCTGAGCAGTCTGCAGCGAGAGGTGTTGCTCTGTTTTTCCCAAAGCACAGCTCCAGCAGGAAGCTGCTGTGTGGAGGCACAGGAATGTCTTTTGGCAGCTGCCAGCTCACCTGCAGCAGCCCACAGCAAGGTCACATTCACCAAGGGCAGCTCCTTCCAAGTGCTCACATGGAGCTGGCAGCAGCACCCACAGCACAGAGAACAAGCAGGTTTGAAAGTGTTTATGTCTGAGACAGACAAAAAGCATTTTGGTCTTTTGCCTCACTGCAATAATTAAAACAAAAAAACCCAAAAAAAACCAAAAACAAACAAGAAAAAACCCACCACAAAACCATTTTACAATCTATTACAAAACCACATTTACAATCTATTACCCAATCTATTACAAACCCTCAATCAAGCACAAAATTTTAGTTAAAATATTAAGACAACTTTAGAACACAAGGTATTTTAATTATTTGAGTATCTGACACTTTTTCAGACAAAAGCCATCCATGTTTGGCTTTTACAAAGGCATTTTCAAAGTTTTCAGTTGAAGTTCCAAGAACTTTTTTTAAATACTTGTTATAAAATCAAATCATTTTTAAATGAAGTTACTGTTTAATAGTCAGTGAAATCACTAGGTAATTGCACCTGTAAGAGCACAGATGTTAACTCAAGAGTTAAATCTTTTTTTTTTTACAAGAGTCAGTGAGCTTTTTCTCAAAACTTGGCTTGTATGTAGCTGAGATGGAAGTGTCCCCATGAAGAGCAGGATGCACACATTGTATTTGTCATGGTCTGGGCCCCCCAGACAACAGAACACCTACAAAATGCTCATGGAAACACACCCATGGCTGGCAATGAACACCAGAGCAGATTCCTCTGGACAAAGCCCTGCCAGCCACGCTGCAAAGTTACTCAGGCAGTTCAGAAACTGCACAGGATTATGGTGACAGAGTTTAGCAACCAACATGACAACAGGGGGAACCAGTAGGATTGAGATATTTTCCAACATTTTGCTCACCCAGCGCTTGCAGTAAAGATTCTCAAATCAAAAGTCATTAGGCTGCATTCTTCCAGGTGGAACAGTTCAACAGCTCTTTTCTTCTTAAACACAACTGAGCTTTTCATCACTTTTGAAACCAATAAATCAATATTTCCTTCCAGAGTTATCCTTGCTTGTGTTTATTTTCTACATCCTGGTCTTGCTAAGGTTTATTATCAGCCACTGAACAAAACCAAGCCATAGGAAGATCTACAAAGCACTTATCTGGTCAAAATCCCAACCTATTGAAAGCTGCCACTTTTCCCACAGCTGTATGTAGTTCTCCTGCAGTACTTACAGAATGTAAGTAATAGACACATGTATGTGCACACCCACATAAAAGGAGTGAGATGGGTTGGGGAAGGAGAGAAAAGGCAATCAGAAATGTCCTTACTACCTCAGAATGGTTGTTAAGCCACACCTAAAACCGGAAGGGATTAAGTCTCCAGTCAGTAGTAGGCTTCCTCAGGCATATCATAAGAAAAAAGTCTCTCTCCATAATCCATCCCAGATCACTAACCTGAGTGTTGTCCTGGGATGTCTGCAGCTCTCTTAGTCCCTCTTTCCTGATCTTGGAAGGAAACTGGGTACAATTTCTGTACCCACCCTTCTTGACTCAGCAGGTCTCCTCTCCAGAGCACCAGCCTACCCATTGAGGCAGGGAGCACAATTTCCCAATCCCTGCAGGAAATAACTCCTCATAATCCTTGAGCTCGCTAGGAAGGTCTGTCATTTACAACATCACTTAGCATATGCATGTTTCAACAAATGGTATCGATTGCACAGGTCACAGGTATTTCACTTTTCTTGAAACAAGGAGCACTTCCCCATCAGCTACAAGACAAGAATTCAGGTGACAAGTGTAGGTCCCTCAGTTTACAGCTACTCTGAGTAGTTAAGGTAACAAATGATACAGGATATCCTTATATCAGGCAACTTTAAAAAGGCAGCTGTGACATTTAAGATAAGCTTCTTTAGCAGGCAATCTAAGAAGCCTATATAAAAAAACCCCACATTATTAAGAACATACTAAGCAGCAGCCCATTTGAGTGGGCTGGTGTGCCTTTCTTCCAAGTATTCAAATTACTGCTTTTCAAAACTCAATCTCTAAAAACTGTTGTTGTTTTAGTATTTCTAAAGTTTATTTCCAGAGAAACATTACATAAATAAAAACCTGTTTTTCATGCCCTGCAGAAACTGTTTTCAAGGCTGATGGGGGAGGGGGATATCAACCTAAGAGCTGGAAAGCTTTGAAGGGCATTCCTCTCCTGCTGCATTTCAGATTAAGTACAAACGCCTTCCTCTACTTGTCAGACCTGTTGACAAGCAAGTAGTTCTCCTCACGATTAACCACTTTTAAAAATAATAACAAAAAAACATTAAAAACTTCACAGTTAGAGTTATCACAGTCTATTTGAAAATCGAGTTAGTGAAAGGAGCCTTTATGCCAAACAATGGTAAAGATCCACATATTGAAACTGAAGGAAAATTAACATAAAAACATCTATAAGCTGAAAGTTTACTGCAAATTTTTGACTGACCCAACTGCATGAACTCCAGGAAAAACTTAGGACAGAATAGCTCCTACCATTTTATAAAGCTTTTGAAAGAGATGTAACTATTCTTCCCCAGCATAAAAAAAATACCCAATACAGAAATATTTCCTCAAAGCAATTTGTATCAGTAAGTGTAGTATTTATCATGTTTTTATGAAGATGGCAAGTACTCACCTTTCAGAAGATTTATTTATCCAGCATCAGATACCAAAAAAGCTTCCACTAGACACTCTTTGACCTGCTTGAGTTTCAGGAATACTCACTGCAAGGGGAGGGGAGAAGCTGCTAGCTATGTAATTATACATGTATTTTAACATAAACACGTTTTGACACAAACTGATTAGGAAGAGGGAATAACTTCACTGTCAAAATCTTCCAAGATTAGAGTCCTGCAACTTCCTTAAAGAATTGAAGCCGCTACAAAAGCAATTGTTACGTTAGGTGGATTGACACACAGAAAAAAAAAATATTATTTTTTTTTACATACAGCATTCAAAAGTCTAGAGGAGTGTGTTTTCATCAGTAGATGAAGTCTAAAGGCTTGTTTTTAAGACCTTGATGCCAAATCATCTAAGGAGCTTAAGGAGCTTTTCAAAATGCATGTACACATAATTATTTCGACACAATACTACAAAAGCTTTTCCTATCATATTTTTGGAAACTCTGCACTTTAACATCATCCTTGTTAATTTAATTTGCCCATAACATAAGGTGGTAAAGTAATTAATGTACTTCTTAACTACTTCCAAAATTTTGCTTAATGCTTTAGCTTCTGGGCAAGTACACAGAAAATATTTCCTTTTCTCATTTAGTAAATTCACTTAACAAGTATGTCAGAAGTGAAGAAAAACTACCAGGAACACACTTAAACCACTTTTTCTTCTTACAATTTACAACCCACTAGGAATGGGAGAACAAATTTACATAGCTTTAGATTAAAACCAGCTTGAAAAACAGAAAAGGAAATCAGAATTTACTAGTCAAAATTATCGGAAGCACTCAATAAAAAAGTACTGTAAGATTTAAAAAATCCATGTTTATCACAAACCATTAAGACATTTTAACTCACTTCAGAAGTGCAGTTCCAGTGGGACCCATGTATTAACTATCACAATTTCAATTGTTTTGTGACTTCTACTCCAGATCACCAAACATTCACTTCTGGAAACACATGGTGCAGCTTGAAATACCCACTGAAAGATTTCATACACCAAATTCAGAACAGTCCAAAACATTACAAAAAACCTACAAGTAAGCAAAAGTATTTAAATGGTTAAGCAGGGTACAGTTCATAATCAGAAGTAATTTTTGTTCATGAAGACAGCAGTTCAACCACTGACAACTGTAATTTCTCTGACTGTTACAGAGAAATTATTCTGTCTACCTCAAACAGTTAAAGCTTCCAGAAGGCTGGGTTTTCTTAAAATAATCCATTCCTAAGTGGCAGGTTCAGCTGTACCCTAAACTTCTTAACTAAAGCCCAACCAAAAGAAAACCAGAGTCAGCTGTGAGAGAAGCACACTCCCTTTAAATCAGGAGGATATCTAATTCTTCACATGGGCAGTCCTCCCAAACCATAGCACTCTCAATTCATACCTTCTCCATATTTCTACTCACCTCCCTGGCAGAGAATTCTTACACTGGCAATTTACCATTTTCACTGCAAACATCAGTAGCCAGAATAAATGGAATGTCAAGTTAATTGGCATGGAATTAAGTACAAAAATGAAGAACGCACTAGAATTTTTAATATATTTGCAGAGGTCAACAATCTCTCAATTTCTGTATTAGTGCAGAAGCAAGAAACCCTGTGACAGAATGCTTAAGAACACCATTAAATCAATCATGCTTAATTTGTATTTTCACCTACAACATTTACAGACACAAAAATTCACCAAGAACACCACTTCCAGTACATTCCTCTCACTCAGTTTCACCCAAAACTGTTATACAGACCCAACAACACGTAAACCATGCTCATTATCATTCATGGCATTCCTGGAAAATTAGATGAAAGGAACAAAAAGCTAAGATATCGTTAGCATTCTGGAAAAATAGAATTCTTGATGTTGAATGTTACTTTTAAACCGATTCCATTTGCATTAGTTCATTTGGAATTATCACAGTTTATCCAGTGCATTAACAGAATTTCTTATTCTGCTACTAATCACAGAAATCTTTAAAATCCATAAGAAGAAACAATTTGGAATTTTCTTTCTACAGAAAATAGATACATGATTCACTAGCAGCCCACTATGTATAAAAATTAAGGGTTTTTTCTATACTCCCCCAGCCCACAAAGAAAAAGCAACTGGGCTGATTACAATGTATCTCATCCTAAGTGATAGAAACTACTCAAGAAACAGCTGTGTAACAGTCTAAACACAAATTTACAAGTGTTTTCATTTCCACACACAAACAAGGCTCTTCTGCTCATCAATAATTCAAAGACTACTCACATTACTTAAAAACACAGTTTACAGCTTTACTTCCTTTTACGATTTCAGGGAACACTTGATCTGATTTCCACAAACCACAGCTTCCTCGAGCTCCTGCTGTCTGCCCAGCACAGTGACACCAGAACAGCACGCTGGCAATCAGAGGCACTCCCCAAATTGCTGATTGTAATTCCTCTATTGCACCTACTGAAGAAGAGGAGATGGATAAAAACTGGGCTCCTGTAGCTCCCCTCTCTCTGACTGCTGCTTTTCTGGTGAGGGAAAAGTCACACCATCCTACACAGGAACTTCGATTTTCGTCCTGGATTTCTGCCTTTAGGCCTTGTTATGCATCAATACCATTTAACAGTTTATTTGCTGACTGCTGCATCTGATCAATGGAAAAAATAAAACCTGGGACCGTCCTTACAGGCAATGCTGATGCAGCAAATGGTGCAGAAAGAGAACATAGATGGGGAGAAGGGGGGCAGAAATTGCATTTGAAACCATGCATATTATCCAACATAAATGCTGCTTCTGGCCTTTTCAAGCCCACACTACCTACTGTCCAAAATGCTTCATCTCTTTTTTTAATTTCTGAACACACAACACATCCAGAAGTCTACACTGAAAGGCTTTCAGTTCACTGCTTACCTACATTTCCAGAAGTACTTCACATCCTTCCTCCTCTTTTGCTAACTTTGGTTCTCTTCTTTACACAAAATCAGTTTAAACAGCATTTGCACAAGCTTCCAATATTTGGGACACGTAACTACCATTATTACTTAGAACTGAACCACCAGTTCAAGCACTGCCACTACTGCTCAGCTGCCCTCTGACCCTGCAGCCACCCCCCAAGAAAGTCACAGCTCAGATCCCACCTTCCCCATTTAAACAAGTGCACACAGCTGGGGAAGGTCTGCAGCACAAGTCTTACGAGGAGCAGCTGAGGGAGCTGGGGGTGTTTATCCTGGAAAAAAGGAGGCTTGGGGGACACCTTACTGTTCTCTTTAACCACCTGAAAGGAGGCTGTAGCCAGGTGAGGGTTGGCTCTTCTCCCAGAAACAGGCAACAGGACAAGAGGAAATGGCCTCAAGCTGAATCAGGGGAGATTTAGATTGGATATTAGGAGAAATTACTTCACCAAAAGGGTCATCCAGCATTGGAACAGGCTGCCCAGGGAAGCAGTTCAGTCACCATTCCAGGGCATATTTAAATTCATTGGCACTTGGGACACAGTTTAATGATGGACTCAGCAGTGACAGCTTAATGGATGGACTTGATGATCTCAAGTTTTGTTTCCTATCTAAATGATTCCTTGCTGTAGTCACTAAAAGGAGTAGATGTTTTCTCGTAGTGCAGAAATGTTGTTGAAGCTCTCCAGCAAAGACAAGCACACCATTGTGCAATGTCACTGCCCTTTTTTCTTGCAGTGCTAGGAGGAAACATGCAATTGTACAGTCTCATATTTCAATGGGACACTTCGAAAAAAAGATCCCTTGATAACAGAGTTTTCAGATGTTTTCCTTGTGCAGAAACCTACCCAGCACAAGGGTTATGTAAAATTTCAGCCTAATGCAAAATTTTAAGACATTTCTCCTAAAATCCTCCGGATCACCTGGGAAAACAGCACTGTTGTTGCAACACTTCAAATTGCTCAGTGAGGGAGAAACCACCAGACTTTAAAAATCCATATTATTTGTAAATCTCTCAGCAAGGACTATTCTGCATCAGTACAGCAGCTCCTGCTCAGCAAATACTGGGTATTATATTTAAATGCCGTAATCAGGTATTTTAATAACTTGTGTTTAACCTTGACACCGGATGCTCTGCGTTAGTAGCGTCTCCTAAAATCCTCCGGATCACCTGGGAAAACAGCACTGTTGTTGCAACACTTCAAATTGCTCAGTGAGGGAGAAACCACCAGACTTTAAAAATCCATATTATTTGTAAATCTCTCAGCAAGGACTATTCTGCATCAGTACAGCAGCTCCTGCTCAGCAAATACTGGGTATTATATTTAAATGCCATAATCAGGTATTTTAATAACTTGACACCGGATGCTCTGGGTTAGTAGCTTTAACTGTGACTTCTGCTTCTACCTGAAATAGTTTTTAATCCTTCAGCTCCAAGGAGAATGCAGAAGCAAAACCTGAATTCATGCCCAACAATCACATGCCACACCAAGGAAACATACCTAAAGTCATAAAAGTGAATGCTGTTTTGCTTCTTTCCCAGAGGACACTGTCACAGACGGACCTCAGTAATTTCAATTTCTCTTCCACCATTCTGGTGTCTCAGTATTTCCTTAGACAATTCAATATTCTCCAGGGAATACTGAAATTGACAATTGAATTGGCAATTCAACATTGTCCAGGGAAGGCAGGGAAATAAAGAAAGCAAGAAAAACTCTCGATCCAGAGATTTAGCTGGCCACCTTCTTAGGCGAGTTAGCAATAAGGGGAGAAAAACCAGACACTGGGAAATATGTTACACTGACACACTCCACTGAAGTAAAGATTTATCATTGCACATTTCAACTGAAAGGACTAAACATCCTGTGAAATGAGTATATCAAAGCCCAACTTTTACCTGTAATCTCTTCACTTGAAGAATTTCATGTAATGATTTCACATGAGAAATAAGTCATTGACTTTTATTTTTTTAATGAGTTCAAACTGCACCTCACTACAAAGCCATCTGGAAGAGCAAAAGGAAAGTGGTTAGGCTATTTAAAATTGAATACTGGGAATAATAAAATGCAGTGTTGAAGGAATAAATCACATCACTAAGTGAAATAGTTTTAGGCAATCAAGCATTTCTGTGCTAAAAAAGTAAAGCACAAAAGTAGCATTTAAAGAACAGCATTAAACTATGCTTTTCAAAGAAGGAAATAAAAATATCTGCTCAAAAGCCACTTGACAATATAATTGTCTTAATTGGAAAGCAAGTAAAGACTTTACCTTTAAAAAATTGCATGTTCATGAATTCCACTCTTTAAGTAAAAGAATTAAAATTAGGGCTAATATTCTGAGATGGCAACAATAAATATTAAGTGTTTGATAACTCATCTATGAAAAATGGATTTCATAATTTTGCAGATAACTTTTATTAATTTTAATTTTGTCCAGGAGATTCAACATGGCCTTGAATCACCATGTCCTCTGTGGAACAACTGTCTAAATCAAGATTTTGTCAGTGGTATCTCACCCTGCAAACAGCTAATGTTATCATTCCTGATCTTCAGCAAAAGGTACAGAAAATAGGACTGTTTTACCAGTCAGTGAAAATTACATAAAATGAATCATGCCCATTAGCACAGGTCTGTCTTCAGATGTGTTTAAAGATTTTGCTGAAAAAGATCAAACAGATCCATTATTCCAGGTGTTAGGATAAGGCCCAGTTATTTTCTTTGATTCAAAGCAGGCATTGAACTCAAGCACTCAGAAGTTAACATGCAGAGCACACATTTAAAACATCCAAAAATTAGCTTAAGAAGACACACATTTTAAAAAATAATTGGTCTTTGGCCTCTGATTAATGCTGCTTGATAGACAAACACTGCCTTCATCTTCTCATTGCTCTCCTTTATATAGGTATCAATTTCCTAAGTTAATCAAAGCAAATCTTCCTTCTCCCTAGAAAAAGAACAAAAAAGTAACTGCAAAAAGTAAAGAACAATAAATGTGAAAGTTAAGTGAAAGTTGCTGCTCAAGCATTTTGTCACTTTGAAGATGAATGTGAAACTATGACATTTTGAAGCAAACGTGCAACTTGCAAAAGGCAATAACTACATTTTTTCAGATTAAGTAAAACAGAAAATTAACAGCAGATTTCCTGCTTACTCATATTTTACAGAGTCTATACAGAGATTCTCAAAAAAGTCACCTGCATGTTGCAGAATGAATGTGTATTTTCAAATGCTTCAGTCAGCTCTTATTTCAGGATATTTGGTCTCTGGTAAGTAAATAAAAATATAATAAAAGTCCTCACTTGAGAAAGAACTGTAAATAAAATCCAGTATTGCTCAAACACTTCATTTCAGCAGTGCATCCCAATCTCATTTTAAAAGTTTTGGTGGTTTCAGCTGTACTTTTTATTAAACTAAAGATAAAATCTTTAAAGGTACAGATAAGCAATAAGGAAAACAAGGGTTTAAACACAAAACTTCAGGCAGAAAAGCACATACCTACTATGTATTGGTAACAAGATTTTGTACCTGTCTAGACAAGTCAGTGACATTCTTGCCAAGTACCCCATGGCAGACAATCAAAAAGAGAAGGGTTGGGTGCTTAACCAGATTCTTCTTGGATTTTAACATCTTTAATTACAAATGTGCTTTTAAATTAAAAGTTCTGCTTCAAAGGACATAGAGAAGACCTTGTAAAGCAGTCTAATAATGCTGTAGGAAAAGACAATTAAGCTATAAATAAAATGCCCCATCTATCACCGTTATCCAAACCGAGGCCATAATAAAAAAAAAAATTTAAAAAGTTTAAAAAGCACATCTAGGAAGCAAAGATGAAACAAATTAGATTTAGAGCAAATTAGAGTCCACAGTCATACTGGCTAGAACTGGATGTGATATTAAATAAATGTGATACCCACATTTATTCAAGCCAGTCTTTGCACAGATCCAGCACTGCAATACTGGAGCAGTACACTTAATCTGTATCAAAGAAATGTAAATATTTGAGATGACAGCAAACTTGGATCAGTAGTGAGGTTAAAACTCATTTTAGTATAATCCATCTGCAGCAAGTGGAATGATGGGAAAATGCAGGGTATAGAACACACATATTTCACAGCACACACTTCTCTTCTCTGAAGCACTTGCTAGGATTACTCAGGATTGCCAGACTTGCCTGGGAAAAGGTACCTTTTTGTTTTCTCCATTATAAAACACAAGAACATCTTGCACAATGTATTTGCTTGCAGATAGGCAATCCTTTTAACTAGGTCCAGTAGCTAGAGATTACCATTGACAGAATGAAGAAGCAACCTTCTTCAAACAAAACACATAGCATTAATATCAAGATTCTGCTGTCCCAAATATTTGAGATTCTCTCTTTTCTAGCAGATAATGGGTAATTAATAAAATTTAAAGTGTTGACTATATTGTTTCCTCATCTGATGTGACAGGCAGATTGCACAGTTATAAAAGCAATCTGAAACAAAACTCAAGGTTATGAAAACTACTTTTAAGACACACTTTTAATCACAACTGTATGACTGTACTTATGCTTAATCTTTAGACAGGCTTTCAGAAACATTGAAACCCTCACTGCCGTATACACCTTCTTTAAAAAGGCACAGACATTCTCCTGCACAGATCCAAGGAATGCAGAAGTGGACAGTACTTTATGAAAGAGGCTGAATGAAGTTTTTCTTACACATTAATGTTCAAAAAGCTGGAATGTGTAGTAAACAAAATGTGGAGGCTGGCAGCTTTGAATAACCAGTTCATGCCTTTGTTTCTGAGCTACAACACAAGGAAGCCACATAACCCCAACCAGAACAAAAGAATGTTGTTCCATTTCCCAGAAAACTTGGATTTCCAGAAGCACTCAACATCTAAAAAAGCATCTCACTCTAAGCATATGTTATCTTTGCTGGCCTCTTCAGGTAGTCAAAATTCACTTTTCCAACATGTGTGTATCTTGGAATAAAGGCAAACACAGATTAATGAACCAAGCCAATAAACCAAGCAAGTGGTGCAGCCTTGCTTTAAAAACAAACAAACTCCAGCACCTTCCCTTAGGTGCTCCTCCCTCCCCTAAGGAATGCACACAACATCCCTCTTCATTCACATACCTTGCTGAACCAAACCACGCGGCATTCTCCTTAGGCACAGTTCCAAGCTTGCCCTTCCAGAGGGCACTCTGAAACTCAGGCACCATGCACAAAGTACCCTTTTCCCACTTTCTGGGAGCTGGACTACAAAGCATTCCCTTTGCTCTGTGCAATTGCCAGCCATCCCTGCCCCAGCACAAATCCAGCAGCATTTACTGCACTCTAATGAGTGATCTCCCATTTGAACTGCCATCAAAAAGGACAGTGATTTGTTTCCCCAGCTGCAATGAAACACAGCTACTGTATCCAACCAGCAGATCCAATATTCCCAGCTCAATTCTGCTCAAAATCCAGGACAACAAAATGTTTTAAACAGGCTGTCTGAGCAAACCCAGCGCAGGAGAACGAAGGACAAGAGAAAGAGATGCAGAGAAACCCCTACAAGCAGTGAGATTTACTGTGTATAGTTCTGCTTTCCCACAGCCCAAGCGGAACACCTTCTTCCAGGAAAATTTAAAATGAGAAAAGGAAGGACCAAGGAACAGAGTTTCACCCAGCCTGGCAGCTTTCCTCCTGCTGCCAGGAGCCAGCAGAGGCCGCTGAAGACCATGGATCGCTCCCGCAGAACTGCGGGATGGGACAGCAGCTTCCCGACCCTCGCCTGTCACCACAACAACCACTTCTGGCATTTTTCTTCTGCTTCTCCATTCCACACCTGCTTTTCCGTGTGTGTAGTCCCCCTCAAGGGCAACTCCGGCCCATAGGCTCTCACTGGTGCCAGAATGCACATTGCTGCACTTGGTGCTCTCAAGCTCACCCAACTAGGGTTTCTGCCCCTTGCTGAGGAACAACTCCAGGTTTCTTTCCCTTAAAGTTTCCCCACGACACTCCATAGCACACAGAACTTATTAATTTCACCAGAGACTATCCTCACACTTTCTGGAGATGGTGTGAACATATCATTTTAGGTGAAGTTCTTACGTGGTTCCAGCTACCCAATTTTTATTCCACTCCAGGAACTCTCCCCAGCTCAAACTGGCCATGCACAGTGAACTGAACCCTACATTAACTTTTATTTAAGCACAGGGTCAAGAACCACAAAGGACATCATCTACACAAATGAGGTCCTCATAATGAGGCTCATCACTATTCCTCACAGCAGCTAAGTGCTCCAGTATCTTTTACTTCTACAGCAATAACCATCATGAAGAACAGAGCAAGAAATAATAATTTGTTTACAGCAGGTCAAGAAACATCTACAGTAAATAGTGTTTTAGCCCACCTAAACATCCACAAAAAAAATTATTTCATTTTCAACATCTTACTAGGAGTGGAGAAGACAGGAATTTCTTCAGGGCAGAAGAAACCTGTTGATTAAATTTATTAATGAGATTATAAAACAATCTTCTCAGATAATCAAAAGGACTGAACTCAATAATCCAGATGGTTTCTTCCCCTTTGGGCTTCTGTGATTAAATAATCATTAAGTGGGTATCATCTGTAGCCCACTGTGGGTGAATCTGAGCTCCTGTTTGGTTTTCAGTGAATGTACACGCTTGGCACGGCAGAAACAAAGTTAAAAAGGCAGACTTCTGTTTAGTGTGCTTTGCTCTTTTGCTATTTCCAAACACTTGAAACACATACCATGCATATTTCCTACACACAGTACAGGCTAAATACAGGAATTAAAGAATAACAGTTGCAAACAGTTACTGACTATTGCTATGCCAATTTCATGGGTTTGTTTCTTGTACATCCACTTTGTTACCCAAAGAAGAGGCCAAGTTGAACTGGAAACTGACTTTAGAAACAAATAAAATGTTAACTTGAGATATTTAAGTGCTGATTTCTACTTTTTTGTTCCTAATTCTAGGCTACAATTTGAAAGCATGATTACCTTTCAGATGTGCAATACCATTGCAGCTTTCAAAAAGAACCTCTGTAGCACCAGTACACACTTTTAACATATTTACACACAAGCCAGTTGGGTATCTAACAATGCAAGAACAGATCCTTTCACACCAACAGCCACCTCAATCTTTGAAAGCTGTAAGAAGGTAGTGGAAAAGCATTCCACACTTTCCAAGCTTTCTAACTTCCCCAAGTTTTTTGGATCATCACGAAAAGAGAAGCAAATGGAAAGAAAAACCTGCACTGTAATGCACACATGCACTGCTTTACCATCACCTTCCTCACAAAGAGTTTGCCAACCACAATTAACATTTCACACCAGCAACCCAACCAAGAGAAACAAACCAGAGCCAGCACTGTCCAGTTTTCATTCAGCTCCACATATGCTCAGCAACAATCTTTCTGCAGGGACCCTCCCATAAAGCACTTGCCCCACAAACACAAGGTATTTGAAAAACATCAGTAAATAAACAAAAGCAGAGATGGAAAAGTGTGATGCAAGCTGTATTCAGCACTCAAAAATGTGGCAACCATGATACTTTCAAAGACTACTACATGGAGATGCGGAAGAATCAGTTTATACATCACTTATTTAATGGTTTATTTACTGATTTTATGATAAGAGACAGCACTGCCCTAACAGGGTTTGCCACAATCAAGAAAACCTGAGGAATATTTAGAACAGAGAAAATCATTTACAAAGATATAGATGAGCATAAATAGGAAGAAATGGAATGTAGCTTCCTAAATTACAGTTCTTAAATTTTAAAGCAGTAAAGAAAAAGAAGCTGCATGTTTCAGTCAATTGGCAGCATTCACATGTGCTGTCAGTGTGGGCATCTTCCCTAAATAGGCAAACAACCTAAAATGCAGAAAACTGAGAAATTTTTGAAGCCAAGAAAATGTTTTTGTTGCTTGAAAGCCTCACAAAAGCTCACTCCAGCAGAGGACTCTGTTCACTCACATGCAACAAAGATGACTTCATGTTGCAAGAGGTGCAGAGAAGAACTACAGGAGAACCAAACAGATGGAGAGCCCTTCTCAAAGGGCTGCACAAAGAACTTGGCTTGCTTAGCTGAGCAAAACAAGGCTAAGAGGGAAGGTGATTTCAGACAAGCATCTCATGTAAACAACCAAGGGGAAAACAGTACCCATTCAACTTCAGGACAGCTGCCCAAGCACAGAACAGCAAAAAACATTCTAAACCACAGCACGTTCATTTGGAAAGCTTCTATCCAACAGAAGTGGAGTTTTGGAAATTTTCAAACTCCCCTTAGGTGGAAAGGGGAGAAAAACTTACCTGGTTTTGATATGAAGCTTGACCACCTTATAGACCTTTGTTTCACTTTATGATGTTTCAACCTTTTGTTATACAATATGATGTTTCAAGCTTGTCCACAGTATTGAAAGAAGCAATAAACACATGGAAGTAAATGGACATAAGATTTCATAAGTTTTTTTTTACATCAAAGACATCTCACACCCAATGTTTTATCTAATATTTCCATGACCTCTCTACCAGAAATCAGTTGTGTAAGTGGAGTTAGCCTGTATATATTTAAATAAAATGTTCAATTGAAGTTATTTGAAACCACAATACTACTTAATAAAACTTATAATTTCATTAGAGAAATAATAAGATTTACAAGATCCATTAAGTGGCCAATGTGGTAAAACTAAAATAGGCTGCATTAACTGTGGAAATTATCACTAGGGGGAGGGGTTACTTGGAATGTTCCTTCTGACACCCTTCAATAAAATAGTATCCAAGGAGTAACAAGGCACTTGTGAAATTTCTGTAGACAACACCAGACTGGAAATGTCACCAGTACAACGAGAACTGGGTAGTTATCCAGGAATGTTGATGGGTTTTGAGAGCTGGAATGCCAGAAAATGGAATTTAATAGTACAACATGTGAAATCATGCGTTTAGGGACCGGTAACCTTCTCTGTAAGCTGAGAACTCATCACGTGGAAGCAACACAGCAGGAATGAACAGAGCAGTGAGGTATGGAAATCATCATCTAAGGATACTGATGTTGACATGAGCCCAACAAGAGCTCAGTATGCTCACAGAAGAAAAAATGAGAAATTCCATTAGGCTCAGGAAGGCTCTCAGAGAGGTTAGAGCAGTGCTGGGGGAAGTATCACTGCTGAAGAGTTAAATATTGTATTCCATATCAGGAGGATCTTTGGTCTCAAGCAGCTCAACTGAACAGATTTATGTTAAAACACTACTTTATCTCCCCACAAAATTTTGCTTGGCTAAAGGTGGCTGAGTTTATTAAACTGCTCAGTAAAATACACACTCCATTCCTTATTTCATTTCCTGCAGCATTTCCAGTCCAAGGTAAAGAGCACTATTAGCACAAGTTATAAAAATGCACTGCACAGAACCCCAATTCAATGGATCAGAAATTAAAAGTTTTGCAACTGCCTGACAAACAAGACAAGAGATGGTGTTCCAAACAGAGCAGTTGGGAAGAGGAATTTAAGCTGTTCTAAAATCACACTAGTAAGTTTCTGGAAAAGACAGAAAAACAAATAGATGTATTTCCTACACCTAGAAGTTTACGTACCCATGTAAAGGATCTGTTTACAGTACATTTGCAGACTGGACATTTTAGAGTTCCATCTCTGGCCTGTGCAACCAGCAGAACTTTTATTCCTTCCTTTCAACACACTGGCCATAGATAAAGTGTGGCAGCTCCAAGTGTTACTGAGCTGCTCTCCAGTGCTTTGCTACTGCCTCCTCAAGAGCCAAGGGCTAAACTATCTGCCCAGCACTGTCAGGAGTTCTCTGGCTCAGACAAATGAAGATTGAATGCCTTTTTTCTTCTCTGTGGGTGAAAAAAGGACATTTTAGGATCATCTGGAATTTTACTTAACAAATATGCTACATGTGAGGCATTTGCTATACCTTCAGCCAATTGCTCCTTCACCCAGCCCAGTATGGTTTGGAAGCTTGATACTTAGTAAAACCTCAAGTTACCCAAAGATTTTGGGGTACACTCTGCAGGCATTTCAACCCTGGACAACTGTGGCACTGCTGTCAGCAGTTATTGGGGCAGTACTGAACAACCTGGGAGCTCTGCACTGGAGCCATGAGACAGTCTGAGCATTTTCCAGTCCTTTTCTGTTGGTTCCACTCAATTTGTCAGGCATTCAGATTTGCAAAGGAAAACGCAAAGACATCACACATGACACGTGACTCTATATCCAAGATGTACCAGAGTTTTACTCATTTGATTAAATCTCTACTTTTACATCGGTGTTTGTCTTCGTAAAAGCCTTATATCTGCGATGTTTGAAAGAAGCTCTCTTAGTTATCCTACTTTACTGCAGCACGCCGGCATCTCATAGAATAAAAGCATCTCATAGAATAAAAGCATCTCAATAAGCCGCACATCCCTGCTTGTAATTGCTCTCTGAACAAGAAACGATCTTGTTGTTTGCCACATGAAAGATCCCGACAGCCACCACCAGCCCTGGCAAGGCAACTTCATCCGCTCAGCCCCGTCTCCGGGAAGAGACACTGGAAGCCTTTCACTTGCAAAACTTCCCGGGGCTGCGTCCACAGCCTCGAGCCATTTAAAATAACAAAACCACCATTCACCTTCCACCTCGGCCGGCGCTCCGCAAGGCAACGCTCCACCTGCCGCAAACCTCACCGTAAATAGCGGGGAGGGGGGAGCAGCCAGCTCGCAAACACAAATACACACCAAAAAACCCCAAAAAAAACCCCGAAACAAACACGGGAAACTGAAGTGCCGCCTCCAAGGAAACCTGTTGCTGACCACCGCCGGAGCGCGGCTGGGGGATCCCGCATCCCGCCGCGCCCGGAGCCAACTTTCCCGCTGGCACGGCGGAGCCCGGAGCCGCTGTGGCCGGCGAGGATCATTAACGAGCCCGCGGACGCGCGGGGTCGGTGCGGGGGCGGCCGCGCTGAGCCCGGGCCGGGCCGGGGCCGCGCCGCCAGCGCCCCCCGGCCCCGGGCGGCCAGAGCGGGGCCGGGAGCGGTACTCACTCGATGAAGTAGCTGGCGCCCTCCTCCGAGAACCCCTCCTCCCATCCGCGGGGCAGGTCTGCAAGGCACGGGGGACGGGGAAAAAGAGAGAGAGAGAGCGGGAAGGAGGGGTGAGAACTTCGCCCCGGAGCCTCCCGGCCGCGGGGCGGGGGCGAGGAGGGGGCGCAGCGCCGCGGGCACCCACCTGAGCGGATCATGTGGCCGGAGTTGACGGGCTCGCCGGTGCGCGGATGCAGCCAAGTGGTGGTGCGGGTCAGGTCGCTGCGAGGGAGAAGCGGAAAACATGCACCTGTTAGCCAGGGCGGCGGGGCCGCGCTGCCCCCGCGCCCCTCCCGCGGCTCCCCCTTACTCGATGAAGAAGACGCGCCCGTCCCTGCAGACGCCGTAGGACCAGTGCTCAGGTAGAGTGTCCCGCCCCACCGCCGCCGCCATGTTCGCCGTGCGCCCCTGACTACAACAGGCAGGAGGGTAACGCGACAGAGCCCGCTCGGTGCATCCCAGTGGGGCTGGGCTGCCTCCCAGTCAGACCAAAACCATTCCTGGTGCTGGTGTGTGTGTGGGGGTGCTCCAGCCAGAGTTAAGTGCTCCAGTCACTCAGAATGTGGTGATGGGACGAGCAAGGGGCGGTGTGCCCTGCAGCAGAGCCCGTAGGTCTCTTGCTCTCATCCTGCTGGCAGCCAGCAGAGCGAGGATGGATGCCAGGTACGGAGTCCTGGCCAGTGCCTCGGCTTGGCCGGAGTGCGAGTTGCAGCAGGACTGACAGAGCCAAGGGGCTCAGGGTGCAGAAATGCCTCTTTCAATGAGGACAGCAGTGGCGGAGCCAAGCACGGCTCTGTGGGGTTCTTGCTGTTCTGATACTGGAGAAGACAGAGGGATCAAAAAGGCAGGAAATGGGACATTCGCAGGCTTGGCGTGAAAGGAGAGTGTTGAACGGGAAAGACAGGCTGCAAAGAGGGGTGGGAAAGGGTGAGTCTGACTGGGGTCAGGTTAGTAAAGAAAAACAGAGGAGACCAACTGAGGACACGGCTGTGGAGAAGGAGAACGTCAGCATGCAGTAGGAGAGTGTAAGAGGGCAGAGTGCTGCAGTACAGGGAAAATGATAACGTTTGCTTTTCCTTCTAAATAACCAAAATAAATCATCAGAAGAAAGTAGGAGGCAAAAAAAGCAGCATCAGACAGGAGAGAGAGAGCTTTGCTTTATTTCACATCAGTTTCAGACAACATTGCAGGTCTGGTGCATCAGCATGGCTTTGTGTAGACTTCCCTTTTTGACCACTGCTGGAGAAGATACTATACTGTGTATATACACTAAATATACACAGTGTACTTGTGTCATCAAACAACCAGGAATGGTCATTACTGTGGCACACATTGCACACTAACTGATAATCTCATCTTCCAACAATCCACAGAACTTTAGTTTATCCACAGTTATAAAGCAGGAGGGAGTATCTTGAAGCCCTTCATCCTAAGTCAGAGTTTTGATTAAAACTTCTAATACTAAAACTCCCCTGCTGCTTTTTTTTTTTTAATCCTTACTGGGTTTCCATGGCAAAGTTTTGGGGGGAGACTGCACAGTGGCTTCTATCAGAAGCTGCCAGAAGCTTCCCTAATATCCAACAGAGGCAATGCCATCCAGCTCCAGGGTTGACTCAATGCTGGCCAATGTATTGGATGAGGGATTTTAAAAGGGAGAAAAGTTAGCATGAATTGGGACCAGAGAGTGGGTGAGAAGATGTGAGAGGAACAGCCCTGCATGCACCAAGGTCAGTGCAGAAGGAGAGGGAGGTGTTCCAGGCACAGGAGCTGAGATTCTCCTGCAGCCTGTGGTGCAGCCCATGGAGATCCACAGGGATGCAGAGATCCACCTGCAGCCCATGGACTCCACTCCAGAGCAAGTGGATGCCTGAGGGAGGCTGTGATCCCATGGGTTGCCCGTGCTGGAGCAGGGACCTGCAACCCAGGGAGAGAGGAGCCCATGGTGGAGGACGATTGCTGGCAGGAGTTGTGACCCTGCGAGGGACCCACACTGGAGCAGCCTCTTCCTGAAGGAAGGACCACACCCCATGGAAGGGACCTGCACTGCAGCAGCACATGCAGCCCACAGGAAGAGACTTAGTTGGAGAAGTTGATGGAGAACTGTCTTCCAGGGAAGGGACCTGGAGAAGTGTGAGGAGTCCTCCCCATGAGGAGGAGGAGTGTCAGAAATATGTAATGAACTGACCAACAACCTCCATTCCCCATCCCTCTCTGCTACTGAGAATCAAGAATAAAATTGGAAGAATGGGGGGTAGGAGAAGGTGTTTTTAAGATTTGATTTTATTTCTCAATATACTATTCTGATAGATTGTTAATAAACTAAATTAATTTCCCCAAGTTGAGTCTCTTGCCCATGACAGTAACTGGTGAGGGATCTCTCCCACAAGCCTTTCATTATATTTTCTGTCCTCTGACCATTTGGGGAGGGGGAGTCACAGAGCAGCTTTGGTGGGCACCTGATATCAGTGTCAACCCACCACAGAAGCCCTAACAATTCTGAGTCATTCTGGTTAGGTATGAGTTGCCACAGAACTTGCAATAATGTCAGTCCTAGTGCAATTCCAGAGGCAATAAAATACAAGTTACTTAGTGTCATTGCATATTTAGGTCTGTGCAGAAGGGATTAAGACCAGCTCTTGCTCTGGAGTCAACACATTGCTGTTATGCTCTGGAGCAAATCTTCTGTGCTCCATCAGCTGCAAGAACTCATTCCATTTAGCTTCTAACTCCACCATGACAAAATAGGCTTATCCACCTCAAATGAATAGTAACTTCATTGAACAAGCATTATTGGGGTTTTGATTTCAGGTCCTAAAAGCATCTGTACTTTGTCAAACTAAATGTCTGTTTAGGCTAATATTCTGTCTGCCTCTTGTCCCAACAGGAGCAGGTGCCAGAAAAGTGCAGGAGCCAGACAGTCACAGGCAGCTCCCCAGCTTCTTTCCTGAGCTCCAGTACCTACATCCAGGGCTTGCCTGCAGAGCCTGAGGGCTCAGAAAGCTCTTGCTCAAGGTCTTGTTTCCATCTCTAACCCCTAATGGATCTTTTCAGTGAAGCTGTCCAGACTAGAACCCACATAACTTCTATCACCCAGCAGCAGCAGTGTTCCTAATGCTCATCTTACCTGAGCTGTGTATGAAGAATCACCTTCTTTTGCTTGGGGTGAACCCAGATCTCATTTCATTTATTTTCTTCAGTTCTTGCAATGAAAGAGACTGGGGTCACCAGTGCAACCTCCTGCAGTGTCTGCATTGATCTTAGACCAGGTGGCCCAAGCCTTTGTCCGGGTAAGGATGTGAAAATACTCCAAGGACAGAAATTCAACAGCCTCTCTTAGCAACTAGTTCCCGTGTGCCTGTGGTGAAAATACTTCCATTATATCAAGTTAGAAACTCCCTGCTTCAATTTCTCACCGCTGTCATATGACCAGATCTTGAGTTGATGCATCATGGTGCCTGAGGCATTAGCACATTATCACATTACAGAAAAGTGCATTACTGAAAAAGCATATTTTCTGACTGTAACTTGCAGAGCTCTATTCCAAAATTAAGATCAAGATGAAAACTTAGTCTAGATTCATGAAAGTTCACAAGCTGACTTGTGTTTGCCTCATCAGGATGTAGGTTTGTGATTTAGAGCCCTGGAGGAAGAATGCCTTCAGGCATCATTCATTAATAAGATTACCAGATTCTTCTGGGTTTTTTTGTTCTTTTTTTGTTTTGTTTTTTTCTAGGCTCTAGTTCCAGTCCTCCCTGGCTGATATCAGACATTTTTCTATTACCTATCATTCATTGCACTCTAGAGGCACTGTCTGGAAGAAGCTATTTGGGGTAAAATTAGGACTTTAAGGCGACAATATCAGGAACTCAGCTAAAGGAAGTGAAATATGGTCTTCAACAAGGGTCTAATAAAAGCTAGGCTATTTGAGGCTCCCTTTGTAGATAACTGGGTAATTCAAGGAGGCATCATGAGGTCCCTGAATACTCCAAGTTTGAACCCGCATTTGACAGCTTTATAGGAATGTGTCACTAATGTTACTTGCTCTGTCTGCCTCCTCTGGGAACACTTTTTTTGATGACTTCTTTAAATTGGGAGAGCAGCGATACATTTTAAAGAATGCCAAAAGTGTCTGTACTTTCATTGAAACAGAGAATCACAGAATGATTTGGGCTGGAAGGGATCTTAAAGATCACCTCCTTCCAATCTCCCTGGGGAACAGGGACACCTTTCTCTAGACCAGGTTGCCCACAGTCCCATCCAGCCTGGCCTTGAACGCTGCCAGGGATGGAGTATCCACAGCTTCTCTGGGCAACCTGTGCCAGTGACTCAGCACCCTCACAGTAAAGAATTTAATCCTAATATATATTCCAGACCTGTTCTCTTTCAGTATAAAATGCCCTTTTCCTACCACTACATGCCCTTGCATTTTCCAGAATAAAGTCCATGACTATGGACACTCTTTCTACCTCATCCCTTTCTTTCCAGCCCTTGCCCTGACAAGCCAGCTTCACCCTGGCAGTGGCAACATCCAAATACTCTCATGTCCTCTTTTTTCCACTTCCATTACACACACCCCCACCCCTTGCACCATTCAGGTGTGCATGTTTCCCTGCACTTTTTCAACCCTTCATATGCCAGAACTTTTCAACAAAACATGGCGTAGAAATCTGCAAATAATGCTGAAGACACTATATGAGAATCACCATCAAAAAAAAAAGGTATAATTTCCTTCAGTCACAATTAGATCCAGTGTCTAGAAGGTTAGAGAATCACAGCTGGATTTCAGTATGGTGTGTACTCTAATGATCTATTTCCTATTTTTCAGAGAATTCAATACAATTGATTTTGATGATCTTAGAGGGCAAAAGCTGCTGCTATTTCAGGAAGCTTAAATGAGGTACAATGCATAGAAAAGCCTGCTAGTTATGACTTTTTCATCCTGACCTGTATGTTTTATAAAGCATAAGCACGACTTTTAAAAGGTGTGAGGCCAGACAGAGGCAGAGCATTTGCAGAGTAATGAATCTGAATTATTAAATCCTGGTTAAGAAAGCTTATAAGCCATAATGCAAACCTTGTATTATGCCCTTTAGCTGCAAAACATGTATTATGCCTTTTAGCATGATTTTCCAGCTCTGCTTGGAACAGCTGAGAATTAAAATCATGAAAGGTTTCATGGTGAGACGGATTAATTTGCAAGACAATTTCAGAGCAGTTCATTGTCTGATTATACTGAAATATAGGTTGTGCAACCACTTTGTTCTTCAGCATTGTGCAGTGTGATTCCCTTTTAGCAGTGGTAAGTGCTTAAGACACCAGAAATTAATACATTGATTCTTAGAGGTAGAAGAATGTATTAATCAGACAATAGGGGATATAGGGAAGAGATCTTGGAGACTTGAGGCAAATCCACATTCCTGGAAAATTTCCAATGCCGTTACTCTAAAACTGCAACACTTTTTCAGATTATGGAAGAACTACACTAAGGAATCACTGTGGTATAGTTGTTCAAATTAGAAAACAACTTCAGCTGCTGGATTCTCAGACAGCATGGGGAAAAGCCGTCTCAGGGGAACAGTACCAACAGAACTCATCAATTTGAAAAAGAAAATGGCCACACATAGCTAGAGCCAGTGTCAGGCTGTAGGATGAAGAAGCACTTAATGAAATAGATTGAGAAGACTTTTTTCCAGTCTGAAGTCTTAAGATAGTTGAAAACATTAAGGGGACAAATTAAAAAGATTCAAGTCCAAGACCAAACATTACCTTAGTGGGTAGGGAAAGCAAACAAGATAACAAAAAGATTACTAATGTATTATTTTGAAACTAAAATATAGTTGATGAGATTTAATACATACCAATGAATTTTATTCCTTGTTCATCCATGTCAGAGTGAGTAGAAAACAGCTTGTTTTATGCCAAGATAAATTTGAAGATATAGACATAGAAATTTTCTCAAATGTAATGAGCAGTAAAGCAGCCTGAGTAGGAATATCATGGTATTTCCCTTATCACCAATTTCTAAAGGCTGGCTAATGACAAAATTTCGGTCAGGGAAATTCTAAGTATACTTATTTTGTCTCAGATCAGGAGCTATGAAAAGATGATCTCACAGGATCCATTTTAGTCTATATTTCTATGAAAAGATGCTAGTTTAAAATGTTATGATTTTTAGAAATAGATGGACATCAAAAATTGTTATCAGCTGATAGGTACTAAAGAGCACCTTTATTGAGTGGTTATCTAGTTGACAGGAAGAATTCAGGACAACCTCTTGAATTTAAAGAGTTCTGTTATTTAGAAGGAGAGGAAGGACAATCCCTGATACAGTTAGGAAAGATAAGCAACTTGCACAATGGTACTACTGATGACATGACTAAATATAGAGCACATACTTGTTCCTGATCTGGAGTGTTTTCTGTTGAACCACACAACCTACAGAAGCCAGGAGAGCTAGACAGAAGGAAAGGCTGCAAGAGGAACAAAATATGTACAAAAATTTGGCACACCATCTGCAAGACATCACCCATTTCCAGCCTAAGTACTTTCCAGGACAGAATTAATATATATATTAGTACACTGCCAAATAAATCTTGTGCAGAACAGAAAAGGTATTGTCACCAATAGATTGTGTTTTACCTTTTTATACGTGCTGACATTAAATGAAACATCATTTACACTTTATATACAGGGCAGTTTGTGCTGTGGGGAAAGTGATGGCAAATTTTAGACAAAGTGAGATTTTTGGAGCCTATTTTTCTTGCAATAGACTGAGAAGTTTCCCTAAATTTCTACGGGACTTGTGTCAGGCAACAGAATTCTAAGAGCACCAAAAGATAAATATAGCTAGTAAAATAAGAAAGATTAAATAATGGTAAATCTATTGTTGAAGGAACTCCAAATACGGAAAAAGGAATTATTCATTTTCCTGGCCACTGGAAAGAATATAAACAAGTTCAAATTGTATCCACAGTTCCTTTGAGGAAGATATGGAGCATGACATTGTACAAGAATAGTTTGGAGGCTCACTGTCTCCCTGTGCAGCAGGATCTGACTGGAGACTGCACACAGGCACCAGCCCAGACCGTGACACTGCTGAGCAAGACAGATGGGAAAATGACATTGAGAAGGCAATGCTGGTGCTGCATAACAAATCCAAACTTCTCCTTCCAAAACATGCTGAACTCTGCTACGAGTGAAAAAAAGGGTCATTATCTTTAGCTAAAAGGTTTTCTTTTCCAAACCACCGTTGGTTTTCAAAAGTGTGTTCTCGCTGAAAGTATCCTTTGTGAAATCCAGAAGATATCTTCAAAATAATTCTGTTTTCCTCACAAATGTCCTTCGTGTTTAAAGACATCCTACTGATTTACCTTCTAGATGCAAACATGTGAGTATATCTAATTACCTCTCTCTCACCTGAATATCTATTTGCCCAAATGAATTATATTCATAGAATCGAGTTATGTATGTCCCCTGAAATGCACAAAAATGCACACAAAAGCAAAAATGAATGAATGCATTCCCTAATTACTGTCAATTTACAATTTCCTGTCACATAAGCTTTATGATTACTATATTTAACATAGTCACATCTCCTCTTCATTTTCTCTCTTTTGCATTTCACAAAGTCTCAGTAATTTACATACCCAGCACCTAGAATGCACACACTAGGACTTTGATTTGGTAATCAAAAATTAAGCTAAATAACAATAATTTTGTCATGACAAGTCTTATCATTCTATACAGTGGTGGCAATAGTTAAATGTCTGCACAGTGCTCAAGTTATCTGTAGAAGGGAGAAATACAAAAGAACAATTATGTGCCAAAGTCATGGGATCATTTCCAGAAATTTAACTTACATTTTGTAATGAACACTTGAGGGTATTTTTCTTTTTTTTTTTTTCTTGGCAAAGGACACTGTAAGCCTGGCAGCACTGAGAAACCCTCAGTTCTTCAATACTGATGTACCTGTGACTATCAACATTTGGTTTGTTATAAAGCAGACACTCGAAGTCAATTCCATATTTATGAACACAAACAGACTCCCTGTCATCCCATGACATCTGTGTATGAAGAGATCCTTTTTTAAGAAAAGGGACAAAAAAGCAAAGACAAACATCACAGATCCTTAAGACTAAAATCTTCCAAATTTTAAATCAAACTGTTCAATTCTCTGATGTTTCCTTAGGAATTATGCTTTTGATTTCTTTCCCCCGTATGAGATACCTCACTCTAGTCCCATCAAAGCATTTTTCCCCAGTTTGGAATCTACCATTCCATGACTGGTATTACTCTTTTTCTAGTCCTTTTGGCAACTGCCATTTTTTGCAACTACACATCATAGTTAGGGCAAGCAGAGTGTCACATATTCCAAACAATTGTCACAAGGACCTTTTTTCCCAAAGAAATTTAAGGCCTCTGAATTCACTTTCCAGGCTCCTCCCCAAGGTTGCTCTCCATCTGCTTTGGAAGACCCAACACTTCACCCTGGAGTGCCCACAGTAGTAATAGAAACTAACCTGTTCAACAGGATGTTTTCAAATTTGAGTATATCAAAGATAAAACAGATTTTCACCTCATTTTTCTTAATAGACCCGTGAATATCTTGCTGCCACTCTGTAGATCACTCAGCACACCTCTGTGCATGCTAACAGCAATCCCCACACAAGGCTCCAGACAAGATTCCATTTTAGCATCTTCTGCCCTACCTCTCCAGAGATGGTACTTTCTCAGCACACATGGAACTTTCCAAGGTCTCAGTCCTCTTCCTGAATAAGCTTTTACCAGGCAGAACAATCTCTTCCCATTGTGGTTTCCCAAATCCTTTTTCCAAGATCCCTTTGCAAAAGAATCTAAGATATTGATTATCTGCTTGGCTCCAGAAGGAGGTAGCTGAGGGTTAATCATTCTCCCTCATTTTTCTGGCAACATGGAGTGTACATACCTCATCACAGCTTTCCAATATCCCACTTCTCTCCAGTTTCTTCCTGCTTTTTGTTACAATCCCAGCACATGTGCCTTCTTGACAATCCTCCACGTCTGTTTTTGTCTCTTCCTATGCTTGGGCTCAGGTCCTTCCATGGTTTTCATTCCATGGTCTCCTGCTACACACCTGAACCCCTTCAGCACTTTTTGCTTCAATGATTTGCAAGAGCAATCAGTTTCCAAAGGCAATGTGATAAACCATCTATATGTGAGCATGACACAACCAGTAGCTATAGTAACAGGAAGGCTTTAAACAAAACTGGAAAAAAAAATCTGAGGGATATCTCTCAACTGTTCCTCCATCCCCAACTATTGCACAGTTCCATAAATGTCCTCCTGTGTTCCTTTGCCTGATTGTATCTCCACCTAGCCCAAAACACAGTGAGATAAAAATAAAACTTTATTTTGCTTGGCTTAAGGAGGAAAAACATATAAATAATCACACACAACAAAACTAGGAAAAGGTTGTCTCTTTCCCCCCCACACACACACAAAAAAAGAAGAAAAATATATCTGTAAGTTGCAAATCCAAGACAGGCAGAATTGTCACTATCCCAGCAGTAAGGCCACGTGTTGATACCTGTGACCCATCTCGCTGTCACATGGAGCTGGAGAGCAATTTCTGACAGTGCAGAACAGCACAGGTAATTTAAAAAAACAAGTACAAGAAAAAGAACATTCTGCAGGTTCTTGAGCAGAACTCTTGAATCTAACTGTGCTGAGCCAAGGTAATAAAGAAAATGCTTTTTTTTCTAATTGTCATATATTTTTCATTCCCTAGAGCCTGTGTAGGTGGACTTCCACAGAAAAAAGAGTCAGGGCCTCAGCTCACTTGACCACTCAAAAGGTCAGCAAGGTCAGCAAAAAATTGTTCAGTAATTTTACACACTTGTACCTGTGTCACACCTTTTCATTCCTGTGTGTTAGAATGTGAATGTCAAAATAGATAAACAATACAGAGTTAATTCATTCTGAAAAACTTCATTATTTTATATAGATTGAAAGAAACTAAACCATCTTCATTTACTGCAGTATTACCCTCCAAAAATTTCTCTTTCTTATTTGACCCTTCCTTTCTTGAGGGAGTAGGACTATTCCATATATCTTTTAAATACATACAAATGTGTTGCTCTTCTCAATATCACTCACTTGAAATAGATTTCCTTTTAATCAGTGAAGTAAGCAGCCAAGGAAATCAAGAGAGAGAATTATGTATTTCAGTAAGGAATAGCCTGATACTTATCAAACTGGAATGTTATTATACCTGATTCAATTTTACACATTGAGATCTCTCCATTGTTATTGATTAATGGTTAAAGCTCTCTAAGGTTGCTATACAACACTGTTATAAATAACTTATATTATTTAGATACATAATGGATGTGATCTCTACAAATGATGAATTATATCCCCCTTCTTAATTACAGCATCCTCTGAAATCTAATTTAAATAGTAGCTAAGCAGATTAAATTCAAAAGCAAGAACAACTGTAAGGCAGTTTGCAACATGATAAATTTATGGGGTTTTCCTCTCAGTGCTGTAGAGTTTTGCCACAGAATGTTTTATAAAGTATCATCTTTCTCAATACCTTATTAGATCACTGTAATCTGGATTTACATATTGATTCATTCACTTTCAATGTCAATCAAGACATGAAAATTTAATAAAAACAACTCTAATTGCTCCTCGGAGACTTAGCAATAATTACTCCCATATCGTATCAGTGAGGCAGACGTCTTTAACATGTTCTGGTTTTCAAGCATAACAATTGCACGTTTCTTTGGGCACTGCAGACTCCTCAAATCAGCGTTTCACTCACTGAGATGTTGAAGGCTGCCTTAACAACATATCACATAGGGGCTACAGTTGATAAAATTGAAACTGTATTCTGTCAACAATAATTATGTGGGTGTTTTGCTCATTTCCTGCCATAGCTGTCCCATGGCAACAGTGTGAAAACAGCGCTCATTTTTTAAACACAAATGACTGCTTTGATGACACATTTCTGGCTCAGGTTTGGCGAAGGCATGGTGAAAACAAAGACTTTTTTGAGAAAATATCACAACTGCTTCTATTATATGCAAATCTGTAGGGAATGTGCTAATTCCCGAGTGGCAGCTTTGCTGTAGTAGTGGCAGAAGTGGCCCGAGGCATTTCCAGACTGACAAGAAGCCAGCATTTGCACTTCTGGCCATTCTCTCCACCCTCGGTGAATTTCACAACGAATACCTCAACCGAAGGGCATTATTCCACTTAACCCTGCCTTTGGGGTTGAGGCAAAGCAGATAAAATCACGCTAAAATTCCACATTTTATCACAATTATATCCATCTGGAGTGCTGAGAAAACAGCTGGTGGTATTGATGATTTTGCCATATAAACTCTGGTACATAGTTATTTTGGTGCATGGGAAATCAGCTTTGCAATTTTCAGTTTTAACTGTTTTGAGAATATTTACTTTTCTAAGATTATTTTATGGCTTGTGAACCAAGAAGAATAGGTATTGTACAGACAGTTCATAAAGCTGTTATAAGATGAATTAGGATATTGCAGGTCTTACCCTTGGCTCTGTGAACATCTAAGCTCTGATGTAATAAGAGCTGATGGCAGGATCAAGTGCACCTATGATTTCAGCCTTACAAATATCAGCTTCACAGAGAAAAGTAGTAAAAATGATACCATTATGGTTATTTTTTTCCTATTATGAGCACCCCGACTAAACTTGTTTCATTTAAATTGATACTAACGCAATGAGAAACATCTGGAGATTAACAAAGTGGACCAGATTCAGGCTGGATTTTTAGAAGGAACCATTTAATAACCCACCATATGTCCCTGGGAGCATCCTTTCTTTTCATTTTAACACTCTAAAGGGATTTTAAGAACAAAATGTAAAATCTATAGATACATGTATTTAAGATAAATCTGTGATACAATTTGGACAGTTTTTGCACTAGGGGAAAGGAACACAACTCAGAGTAAGGCAACACATATTGTCAAGCTGTAAATTGGAGTATTAACAAAGCCCTGTGTGCCTGGAATGTCCAGAGTGAATCTTACACTAGCCACATATCAATTGTCTTTTGTATTGTCACATGGATGTAAAGGAAACCCGGAGTGTTTGCTATCAGCATCTGATTAACCACTGAATTCTAACTATAGTTTGGGAACAAAGAACAATTTTATTTGATGCCAGCCATTGTCTGTGGCAGGGAAACAGCACAGTTTCCATTAGAGGAGGATGAATTTTAATTCTGATAAGATGTGGGGATGAAATGCTAACTTAAGCCAAATGAATATTCAAATAGGAAAGTGAAAATAGGTGTCAAGGACTTGCTGCACTTAAGTCCTGGGTTACATGAAAACTGTACACCATTCAACAAAACAACAAGGTTTCTAATGATTACTTTCCCCATATAATTTATTCATCTATTCCAGAGCAGTGTTTCAGGGCTTAATGAGTATTTGTAAAGCTCTGACTGAAATGCACTCTCAAAATGCAAAACATTAGACCATTTACAATGAATGAAGTAGTGTAGATTACTGGTTCAGAAAAGCCACTGCAGCTCATCAACATGTGCATTTGAAGGGTGTTTTACTTCACCAGGCTCCTGTTCACAGTCCTGTGCAGTTGAAAGGCTAAGTGTGCTTCCTTCCCACTGAATCCATTCTGATGGCCAGGGACAAAGGAAAAGTTTAGGAACTTTTTCTCTTCTCTTCTTTCACCCCATGTCACCCATATTTTCCCCATATGAGGCAATCTATCATGACATCTCAAAGAACTACTCAGAGAATAAACAAGATGAAGTAGCAATAGAATGGTCTGGGTTGGAAGGGACCTTAAAGACCATCTCATTCCAACCCTCCCACCGTGGGCAGGGACACCCCAGATAGGTGAAACTCTCATCCAACCTGACCTTGAACACTTCCAGGGATGGGACATCCACAACTTTCCTGTTCCAGTGCCTCACCACCTTCACTGGGAAGAACTGAAGTCACCTCTAGTTCCTTGCATGGCCATGTTTCTTCCTGGAAGATCAGCTTTCTGAACCAGAAATGCAGAGATTTCTCAGAGCTTCCTGACAGTCTCTGGTACAGCAGATCCTATGAGCACACATGGTAAACAGGATGATCTCATGCTTCCATGTGCTGTCTGCTTGTTGATGTGATTCTCCTGCCCATCCTTACAGTGCCATTGCACCCATTACAGATGCTGTATGCTCTTTAAACTAGATAAATGTCTATAGAAAAAAAGAAATTTTCAAATGTTAATTTTCTTAAACTGTATTTTTTTTTCTTCTCTGTACACTGTGATAGTTGCTTTATTGCTGTTAATAAAATCTCATGTAACACTAATGATGGTAAAGAGTAGTCCCAGTAATTCTAGAGGAAATCCAAGACTTCATAAGATCAGATTTTAATAGGAAAAGGGAAAGATCAGGCAAAATAAAGATTCTGGGATTAAGTAATCCTTCTTTCCACATTAACTAACTGTTGTCCAGACACTTTAATTCTACATCATGCTGTGCACAATAAATGAGAAGTCAGGAAAGGCAAAATTTTGGCTTTTAATATCTCACACCTTTCTGTCCACTAGTTCATCTCCCCCATACATGTCAATGGTGGTTATTTCTACTTTCTTACTTCCCTCATACACGGCCTCTGCTGCATCTTTGGACAGAGGGGAGGGTATAGTTTATGTTTATATGCATCAATGCCAATGTACAAACAAAAATCAAGCTGTCAGTGGTTCATGGCAGCCTCCTGGGCAGAGAAGAACACACATTATTGTTACATTCTTTTTATTAAATTAGCCAGCTTGAAAGTTTAATTTCAGTTTTCCTCATTAGCCAGGCATAGTAACTAGTTTGGCTGAAATATAATCTAATAAGGGGTCAGTGTGGGGACTGAAGGGAAAAAAAATTTAAAAGCAAAAAAAATTGCCCAGAAGAAACATGACTGAAATCCCAGATTATACCAATTTCCTCACCAATACTGTATATGCAGATAATATTTATAGAAACCAGCATCTCTCAGAAACAGGTATTAAGTTAATTAAAATGTGTTTTAGCCTAAGATTACATTTTATTAATTCCTGTTTGCAAGAAGGTCATGTCTAATGATTTCCTCTTGGAGTTACTGGTTTTAGCAATCAGACCATTAAAGATTTTGATTCTTGTTCTACTTGTGAAATTCTCAGATTCTTGCAAACACAAGTGCCAATTCCCTGATCTTTTGGTGTTCTTTTTAAGTTTTTGCCCCAGTGGGATTTTCTTCTTCTTGAGGGAAAACAGCTGCACATACAACGTCAGGTATTGTAATTAATTTTGCATCAGTGCAGAATGAAAGCCATGTGTTCAGATAACCAGGATACTCCAGCATTCCAAATACCCAGGATAAATTACTGTAACAGACCAATACTGTTCTCAATTGCATTATCACTGCATTCAATGCACAACTGCAATTGTGCTTTACAGCTGACACAAATATACAATTCCTTGTGAATAATTAATGTTGAATTACACTGTAAATTAAAGTATTCATGACATTTTACAGAAAATCACGTACGCAAAGTTCTCCCAATGAACAAGATATGAATTAAAAAATAACCACCTGTTTCACTCTAATGCCCTGGGGAGTGGGAACATCTTGACCACTGTCAAAAGGGTGTGTTGAAATCACATCTTTTAAAGCATTTTGAAGGCATGCAGAAACTCTAGAGAGAACATCAGAGTGGTTAGATGGATAGGCAGAGCACAGAGAAATGTGACCAATTTATCCGTTTCAATAAAAGGCAGTTTGGTTTGTCCTGAATCTGTTCAGAATACACCAGTGTCTAACATCACTAGTGGCACTAGCACTTGACACATAGCACATTCCACCCTTCAAAGTAATATTAATATAAGTTTCAACCCTTCTAAGTAATGTTAATTAATCACATGACTGATCTGAGTTCACAGATGGATCGAACTGAAGGCAGTTAACCAATTAAACACGAGTGGTCAGTGCTGTGGAAAATGGGACAGCAATTTTGGAACTTCACACCTATTTTGCACACTCTAAAGATTGTCAGTTCAATTCCTCTGAATTTTGGGCAATGTGAGCACCTATGGTGATTGAAAGCATCTTTTGGAACTGGCACATGCTGTGGTTCTGTGTCCAGCATTCATTCTTGTGGATGCTTTTGAAGATGCAGCCTCCTTGTGTTCAGACACAAGCTCAGCTGTCCCTGGTGATTAATGCAATATATTGGCACAAGAAGTGCAAATATCTGTGGTCATGTCTCACCAGTGGTGCCTGATGATGAAAGAGCAGGTACACCATGAAAACTGAGGAAAGGGCTTTCAGACAGGTAAGGGGGACAAGGAGAAATGCAGCTCCTCTCTAAGACAATAACAATCAGGACAGATCTCTAGCATTCTTTGAATTTTGCTAGTTTTACATGTCCTGAATTTGTTCTACAATTTAAAAATTCTCTTGTTTTGACATTTGCCTAAGCAAGAACTTCATGGCTAGCACCTGCTTCTGAGCTCCCGCAAGAAAGTCTCTCAGTGAAAGTAGCTGTCATCTAAAGAGACAGCAGATCAGTGTCAGAAAACTTGTTGATCAACTTCCTGCATTCCTGTTCCCTTAAGAAATGAGTTCTGAAAGGCTTGTTCAAGGAACAAGGAAAATTACTGCATATCAACAGTCATAGGCAATGTTTTCTAGAAAATTTTAAGCTTGAACATCTACTAAGGTTTTATTCACATAAAGAAATCTCAATGTAACTAAATTCATTTAGCAATTTGCTTGGTGAAGGGCTACACTCATGCTGAGAGGGCATGTCAGTTTATTCAGACAGTGTGAAAACACAGATGTGTTGTTTTTACCAGGAGCAAGGGCACAGGACTGAGGAAGATCTGTGCAATCTGCAGCTGAGGCAAGCTGAGGGCACAGCTCCAGCTTGTTACCAGTCCCACATGGCCAAAGTGCCCTTGCCAGCAGCACAGCGACAGTGAAAGGTCTGAGGAGCTAAACAGCACCTCTTCTTTATCTGCAAGCAAAAACAAAAAGTTGCTCTTCTTTCCCCAAGCCTCTAGTTTGGCTTTTCTCAGTCCTTGCAGCTGACATGAAGCACTCAAACATTTCTCTCTTCCCACCTGCTATCCCCTTCCTTCCTCCCCTAACCTGACCTGAAGTAAATCCTGCCTTCAGACTTGGCCCATCCTTTGAAGCATCGTCCAAAAACAATGCAGTTGCAAAATGTACAATTGCTATCTGCAGTCTATTCTACAAAGCTTTGATAACATAGTTTGCCAGATAAGAGTATGAAAAGAAATCCATATCTTAGGTGGCTACATTGGCAAAATGACAGAATATTTTGTGGGCTTACTTGGTGGCTTTC
This sequence comes from Passer montanus, assembly GCF_014805655.1. NCBI lineage: Eukaryota > Metazoa > Chordata > Aves > Passeriformes > Passeridae > Passer > Passer montanus. The sequence goes on from NW_024366591.1 coordinate 3,138,446, forward strand.
AGGGAAATGTGGAAATAAGCCCACTAGAAAAACTTCCCTATGTGACATGCTGCATCTTCCATATGGCCCTCTGCTATCCTGGTGCACCAGCACAGGCAAACTAATAATACTTCCAAGTGTGAGATGTGCAGGTTTCATAACAGCATTCCAGTGGGAGTCATTGTAACCAGTTTTAAGACAGAACTTGTCAGGTTTGGGAAAGAGACTGAACGCCGTTGCACCTGCGACAGCAGAAGGCTGGATGCAATGATCCAACAGGCCCTACATTTCAAAGTGAAAAAAAACCCAACCAACTGAATTCCTGGGGAAAAAAAGAGCCAAACCTCAGAAAGAACAACAGCAGAACACAAGTAGTTACACATTAGCCAGCACACATGCTCCTGTGTGGCTTCCGTGGCTGAGGAGAGCATGAGCCAGCAGGGCCGCGGCAGCCACTGACGTGTCAGAGCTGCTTTGCCATACAGAATAAAAATATATTACAAAGCAAGAAAGGAAAAAAGATTTTTAAAAGCAGCCTTTCTCCATCCCCACTCTGTTTCCCAGATGCCCAACAATCTTTGAAAAAGAGGGAGAAGGGGAAAAAATATTTTCAGGGATGGCAATGCATCCACAATTCCTAACAGCAGGCAAACTGAGCAGGCTACAGTGACCACAGTGACCTTAACTGCACCCAAGGTGCTACTGACAGTGTGCCACGAAAACATGTGCTGGGAGATCAGTCCTATTTGGAAGAGCATAAAAAGACAGAAGAGACAAAAAGCAAGAAAAGTGACAGAAAGTAACTTGTCCAAAGGGTGAGTCAACACTCAGAGCAAAAGCAGCCTCCTGAGTGTGCCTAAGGCCAATGCCCTGTCCGTCCTGCCAGGGGAACCTTTCTGTCTGGCTTCACTGCCTTCCACCTCCAACTCTTCAAACAAAAACTGTCCAGTCCAGTGGCAGTCCACTTCAGCAGGTTTTGGTGGGTCTCAGGAGCCAGGGGTAGTTGCAGAACAGTGCAGAGCCTCTGAGTCAAGGAGCAATACATCGCTCATTCTGCACAGGTTGTGACATCAAACAGCCTTTCTAGGAAGGGGGGCCTCACAGATCCCCAGCAAAGTATTTCACAGGCCTGCAGGTAGAAAAGGGAAGAGAATAATGGATTCATTCTAAATAACAATCTTCCACATCCTAAAAACCTGCTTGCAGATTTGGGAAATCCTGCAAAGTGGGGAGGAGCTTCTTGCTTTGAAACAAGGAATATCTCTGCTGTTTCTCCTGAAAAAGGAACCCACCTGCTTGACAGCCTTCTGCAACCTGCCTTAGATTTCAAATCTCAGGCTGGAAGGAATTACATTCAACTTTTATAGCTGAATTAAGACCACCTACAATTGCTAGTATCTGTGAAGTGGGGTAACACTATTCCTCTGTGTGTAGGAGAGAAATTTAGCTGTAAAAGAATGGGTACACTGTGGATTATTTGTGAAGTTTGTTTGTGCTTTACTAACATTGCTTTGCAAAACAGTCTGATTTACATTTGGTGGCATTTTTAAAAGAATATTATTGGCATAAGTGTTTAGTATACCCCTGCCAAAAAAAACACAACAGAAAATTAATATGCAAGGCAAAGAGCAAAAGACCATTTCAAATCCCCTTGGGATTTTCTTAGGAATCAAAAGCCACTTGGAGTAAACATTTGCCAGCTCAACAGTTTGAAATGTCCTATACACATCTCTCTAATAGCCTCTGTAATAATTGACAGAGCACAATACCTAGAAAAGATGCCAGCACATCACAAATATGAGGCTGTTGATAGGATTAAGCATTATCCTGTCTCACCAAAGAATAAAGAAAATAAGAAATGGAACTGTGTAGTGTTGAATAGCACTGAGTCTAAGATACCCTTATGACAAGCTTTCGGTGTTTTTTGTGCATGACAGAGCTTCACTGAGAAGGTCATGCATGAATTCTGAAAAAAATGGCATTATAACTGAGGAATGCCAGGCAAAGCAGGAAATAATCTTTAATTAATTTGTGAGGAACTTTAATTTGGCAGACACAGTCTGCCAAATAAAGACACAACAGTAGCTTTCTTATTAAGTTGATAAAATCGACCAAAAGTGAAGAAATCCCATAGTCAAAAGGCATTAGAACAATGTGTTTTTCTAGGAGATGTAATAGAAATCCACAGGGAATCCTGGCAATGCTCACTGGGTTTTTTTCTCCTGAAATCAAAGGTATTTCTGACAGAAAAAAAGAAAAAAAATCTTTACATTTTCTGCTTTCCTAGATTTTGACTCAATATTTGATCTCAGGCAGAGTAAAATGCGAGCAGATTCAAACTTATTCATTAATTCTAACAATTCAAATTGCTGCACTTTGTCTTTTCTTATCGCTATTATTGTCTTTGTAATTTCATTTCCAATTGCCACCTCCATCTCCCACCGGCTTGCACAGGTATTAAGGGATATTTTTGTCATTTGTAAAATGCTGGGGAAACTCGTGATAATAGGCACTTCATAAACGTCAGGTGTTATTTTAGTGAAACTGGGACAAACTGCTACTTTCAAACATAATTGGCTACAATGGAAAAACTGGAGCATCTGTAGAAAACTGGGCCATGGTTCGTGTGAGGTGCTAATATTTATCCTAATTTGGCAGCTTTGTCTCAGTTCAGAGGAGCTCACCCCTATGCACTGAGGTGTGTGAGCAAAAAAGCATTAAAAGAATTTTATCTTCATTTGAAAGTGCTTCCTGGGAACAGGAAGCAATTCAGCAAATCAATGTGTTTGTTTTTCACATCCACAAGCCAAAATTTAAATCTCACTTAAGCCTAAAGGGAAACAAGTTGGGCGATTGCAGCGTAATCCCTTCAGAAATGTATTCTCTTCACAGGAGCACTGCTCAGCACAGTAGCAGCTCTGTGCAGGAGAAGCCTCACACTGAAACATTAGAACTGCTACAGTTTAGGTTGAGAGGGAGAGTCTTTGTTGGCAGCCTTTATAACAATATCCTATATAAATTCATAAATAATCTTAGCATATTGGCATCCTGGAAAGGAAATATGGAAACCTGCCTCGGAGCTGCCTGCATTAATCTTCATTCTATCCTGTACTGGCATCTTTCCCAGTTTCCTATGCCCAAAGTTCACAATGTCTGTTTTCAAAGGAACACACTGACCCTTATAGAGAAGAGCCCAGAAAGATTTGCTACTAGTTTTAATTTTTATATCCTCTTTTCCTAAAGCAAGTAGGTTCTGAAGTGCAGCTTCTAACGAGCCAACAGAAAACAGCCCTAATGTGAAAAAATTTGGCATGCAAATCTGATGACTAAGGAATGTGGTTTGATCACACCACCAGGCCTTACAGAGAGAGAATAAAGTGGCAGTATTCCATGGAGCTACAGCTCATGGTCCAGTCTCACTGACATGGACCAGCACTGGCCAACAGCTCTTTGCCATGGGCTCTGTGCAGCTGTGCAGGGGCTGGGCCCAGTGAAAATCTCAACAATGCTTTCAGTCTGCAAACTCCTTGCCATGGCCAGCAGTGATTTTGCCTTTGTGAAGCAAATTTTAGACTCCACGAACCCCCTCTGAGTGAGGGAGGGAGAGGTGAGATCAGAGCCAAGCAGCTGATTGATAACTGCAGTGCAGACACACTTATAAAGAAGTTCCTGGAAAAATAAAGTACTGCATGCTGTGAGACAAGGAGGTTCAAGGATTTCTGTGCAACAGAAGCACTTCACTCTTCCAGGAAACTGCCACAGCAAAACACTTCTAGTGGATATGCAAATCAGCTGGCAAAACAGGGCTCATGTAGCCATCAGAAAAACACCCTCCCTCTTGGTGAGACAGGCTGACAAGACAACAGCCATGGTGACTTTTCACATGTGGGGTCTCTACCAAGCTGGGAGTTCACCCCTCTTCTCAGCAGAACACGAGCACACCATCAAATCTCGTTGCAAACCTCTGATTTGTCTGCTTCTCTGAGAAGTCAGGAGTCCTGACACCTGGGTTTGGGAGGAGACTGCCCTGGTGTAGCTGTCCTAATGCTGCAAAGCCCCCAGCTCTCTCTCTCTGCTGAAGTGGAAACCCACGCAGTGCTGAGTGTCCCACCAGCACGTGCACTCCTTGTATCGCCTTGAAATCCCTGGCAAAAGGAACAGAGCTTGCTGAGGGCTGCTGGGGAGAAGCTGCACTTGTCATGCTCTCAAACTGAAGAGACTGTCACCAGCTCAAGGGGACATGTCACACAAAGCCTGGTTTTGGGGTGTGTATATAAATATATGGGAACACCTGACATGGGCAACCATGTCTATCATTATGCCTGTCTCTGACTACCCCAACATGTCTTTCCAAGATCTCACTTTTTCCTTAATGGTGATGGTGATAATTCATTCTGGGTTACAATGAATACATAGTTTCCATACTAATCAGCTCCAAGGTCAGCAAAGAATGCTGCCTGCTGTTCTTCTTATCTAAGCTAATTTATTGAAATTAAGTTAGTTTACCTGCTGACCTCTATGCAATGCATTCAGGGTATTCCTCAACAATCCAGATATTAATCTCTTGGAAAATCAGCAGCAGGAGATAAGACTAATACCTTCTAAAACCTTTCTAAGCAAAGCTCCCCTGTAGCAAGGTTGTTACCCTATAGCTCCTGTCATATACAGCACATACTGTGCTAATGGAGATGCAACACTAGCAGAGATTCTAGGTCAAGTTTCACACGCTTCCAGCACAGCTACTGTGGATTTAGGCTGGGAAATTTGAAAGAAAAGTTTGTCCCTCACTGATACCATGAGGATGTGAGGACAGTGTGAGATGACTGCCTAAATTAAACACAATGCAATTTTTATGCACTGGAGATCAAGAATACCTTTGTTTCCAACATTGTGAAGTTTTCCTTCTGATGCATGCTCATAATTCCCACTGATATCTATAATACAATCCAAGCCCCAATTCCTATTATCCTGGCACACTGCTCTCAGTGACAAATGACAAAGAGGATGAAGATAACAATAAAAGGGAAATTATTATGGCAGGTAAAACTTCCCACAAGAGTAAATCTTGAAATATGTATGTTAGATGAATGGACACAGAAACCATTCGCCTAAGGTTGCCTTTATTACTCAACTAAAAAGATATCCAGGAAAAAGATATCTAGGAAAAAGATATTTCCACTGCTTTGGCACGAGGCACAGACTGCATTTGCTCCCTGAACACACTCATTTTTATACAAACACCAGGGGATGGTCTAGCCAAAGTTTCACCCCTGTGGCTGACACAATTTGCAATTTGGCTTTATCAGCTGTGCATAGGAAAGTAAAGACACCACACCCAGGCTGCTCCTTGCACCTCTCCTGCTCCTTCTCCCACCCTGCCTGGAGCTGCTGCACAAAGGACGAGCAGCCAGGGCAGGCTCAGCATGGAGAGCTCTGTGTTGAAGGCATTTGCCAGCAAAGCCCAATGCCTGCTTCAAGCCTCTGGTGTTATGAAATAAAGGAGTCACAGCCCAGCACACATCCCTGCATTTTGGGCATTGTTTAGAGATGGGACATACAACACAGTATATATACCAACCTACATCTTCAGACCTGGGTCAGTCCCCAGTAGCAGCTCAGAAACATCTTGCTTTTTAAAAAGTCTGTTTTCTGATCCTTGGTGTTTTCCAGCCTTAGGTTCACACTCCCAAGACCCTAATCACCCTCAGAAGAACTGTAAGCATTTCATTTTCAGACAAAATCTGGCAGCCTGGCCTAATCCCATGACTTAAGGCTGCTAAAAGAAAAAGGGGGTGGGGGGGCAAGGAGAAGAGTATTAAACACATAATAAAGCATGAAAACTACCAATATCCAATTCAGAATTGAATTCTGCAAAGGTAGCATCCAAAATTACTCTATTCCTAAGAACTATTCTAACACAGCAGAAAGCAAAGCTTAATAAAAACCCTTAGGTTTGCATTTTATTTGCAAACTTTCTGGCAGGGTGAAAGGCCAGGCAGAGACCTTTACTTCACCTGTCACTTGACCTTTTTTTGGAACATCTTTGTTACTGAAGGACTGAAATTTTGCAGCAGTGAAATATCAGTGTATGGGAAAGGGAAGCAAGGGCAAAGAGAAACACATACAGACAGAAGTTCATGGAAGAGATTCCAAACACAAGCAGAGTAGCTCCAGGATTTATTTCACTTTACTCTCATCCCAGCCATGCAACAAACCAGAGGAAGGATATCTTATGATTGAACACTGGCCTGGAACATCTGAGTTCACTTCCCAAATATTTCATAAAGTTTCAGACTCAGTTGTCATCTTACAAATATACAAAGGAAAATAATGTTTCCTTTCTTGCACTTTTGTTCTGTCCTTTTTCTTCATATTGTGAATCTGCCTCTTAATTGATATGAGCCACTTAGCAAAAGGAAGCTCTGATTTCAGCAGGGGCCTGTAGCTGCTGTAACAGCAAATCATAATATGAACCAAATCCCACCTCAAACCTTTGCAAAAAGTTCAGCTCTGGATCTGCCCTTAGGAGCAGGAACATTCTGCTGTAAACAGCCTCTGAGCCAGTTGTGAGCAGATATCCCACAGTTCCTATTCTAGCAACCTTTAGCTTTTTGACTAAAATACTTGAAGAATCTAAAAATACAGTGTGACATAAATCATGCTGCCTAAAATTCTACTTTCCCTCCCCTCAAATTTAATGCCTTTTATTCTGAAATGGAAAAATGGCAAAAGCAACAATGAAAGGGTGATTATTAATCTTTGATCCTGAGTCACTTTCTCTTACAGAGCCCTATTCTTCACCTCAGGAAGTGTGATACAGGAGCACTCCCACAGCCTGATTAAAGGTCCAGGTATGGGGTCACACAATGCACAAAGAGAGCTGCAGAGTTTCAGAGAGCAACGTGTATTTAATGTGTGACTGAAGGCAAGCACGATAAAGAAGGCAATAATGAACATTCCTAATGATTGCCATAGCTGTGAAACTGCCACAGAACCGTTTGAGGTAATCGTGGTGAGAAATTGGGTTGTTTGTTAAGAAAGAAATGGTCAAATCTGTTTTCCAGAGTGCTAGCCTGGGTGATTATAAAACAGAACTTGCTGGGAATGCCAACTTGCTGGAAAATGGCAGTGTGCCCTCCTCAACTGCAAACAGCCAAAGGGACCTGGGTTTTACTGGCTCACCCGAAAGCTGAGGAATTAGAATTGAAAACAAGCTGAGTGAGGTAGGTAACAACTGGGATTTCAGGTTTGTCAGCAAAGAGATGCCTCAGAGAAGGGTCAGAGGTTACACCTGCAGATTTAGAAGATAATGACAGAGTTCAGACAGGCATCAAACTCATCTGGTCCCTCCAAAAGCAAATTGATATCAAGTCCAGCTCTGAAAAGAACAATTTGGCTTAAGATGCAAAATTCATTACTTCCTAAGGAAGATGCTCACCCTAGCTCTCCCTTCTTAAATGAAGAATTAGAAGAAATGGTAAAAAAAGGGAAAAAATAAGAAGATATCAGAGTCTGATTTTTTAAAAAGTGCTAAAACAAGCCAGCTGTTGCAGGAGCCCCACACAATCCCAGGTGACTGAAACAACAACCCACCTGCAACCTCTTACTCCCACTCCCTGCAAGGATTACTTTTATGGCAACAACTTCCCTACGAGGGAATTGCAGCTCTCTGAAAAGCACTGAAATTGCAGATGACAACAAAATTGTGTCTCTCGGAGAGCAGGCAGTGTGGAGAGAGCAGCAGACTCGCAGCCAGCCCACTTTGGGAATGGCATCCCAGCCCCGCCGCCCTGCATTGGGCAGGAGCCTCTCTTTTCACCAACACAAAGGACGACGTGTGAGCATGAAATCCACTTTGAGCACTGCTCACAGAGTTGAGTCTAAAGACTGCTTTGGCCTGGCCACCATGAGGAGCTGCATTTTGATGTTCACACTGTCAGAAAACACCTTTTTTCTCCCCCCGTCCTCGACCATTCATTGGATTATTATGTTCTAAGTAACTTTAGGAATCCAGTTTAAGAACTTCATTCTCAGTGTCTAGAATTTATAGAGTTTCCAAAAGGGAAAAAGGTGTAAAGATTACAGGAAATCAGGAGATTTACTGTTAATCTACTAGTCCCTCGAGATTTCTGCATTTTTGGCCAGACCAAAAAAAAGCAACTTTCTTTTGTGAAGTCATAATTTACACTCAAGCGTAACACTGCCATATTTTTAAGGTGGTAATCTGGCAAAAACTGGCAAAACATCAACAAACAAACAAACATAGTATTTCATATGCATTTTACTATCTCTAACAGCAATTCAGGCTGTTTCAAGAACTCTGCTCAGTTTGTCAGCTGATGAGCAACCTTATAACTAATCTAAACATAAAGGTTTTATCTAAACATAAAAGCTTGCTCACCTACTCTGCCAAGAGAGTGGGGTTTTGTATCTCTCAAAGAAATTTTGATTAGACAGAACACAGAGAAAAAGTTTCCAACCATTTAATAACAGAAACTATTAAATAGCATACACTTTTCATTCAGACCTGGATTTAGTAAAAGGTATTCTGGAAAGTCCTAAAATATAAAAATACTCTGGCTATCAGATATAATGTGGGCTGTTGTGCTGACAACTGTACATAAGCAGGAGAAAAAAAGATTTTGTGACCTTGTTTCTGCATGTACCTGTGAAAAAAAAACTAACAACAAAAACCAAACAAATCCCAAACACCCTGTATTTTTGAGGGGTCATGAAAAGCTATAGATCTATACAGCTCTGACAGTCCTTTGTCTCATCTTGCTGCATATTAGGGATATATTTCACATTCAAATTTGGCTTACAGCAGTAAGCAGCCAGTACAGTTCATGCCCTGTGTGACTCACAGATTGTAGTCAAATACACTGTTTCACAAAAGGGGTGTCAAGGTCACTCATCAGCATTCTAGAAAAAAAAACCAGAAGCATCTCTGATAATTCAGGCACTAAAATCCCCATGCATTTTGTATCATCATTACTTAAAGAACTGAAGACACTAATGGCTACCAAAGATGAAGCACAGATATTTCACTATGGCGGCTCTGCATTATGTTATTCTTAACCTTTTCTACTTTTTAGTTTCTAAAAAAGCTGCTGCATCCATCTACTGTACTGGAAAATTCAGTGGCATGAATGGCTCTAAATTTAGGATGCAGGACACTGCAGCTGCGATAGCATTTCGGAAGTGGAAGGCATAGTGGGTACATGACATATTTAGATAAGAGAACTATTTTTAGTCAAAATGAAGCTCAGTTTTGGCTACTTTAGCAAGTGCACTAATTTGGCTAATCAGTTCAGATAGACTTTATCCCAGCTCCCATTCTCACCTACAAGGCACTGCACACTGTGACCCTTTCTCCCTATTTGTCTTTTAAAAAATTATGGGTAAAGCAGGAAAAAAGTAATCATAAACTTGTCACATGCATTTCTGCTACCCCTTCCTAGGCATCCAGTGGCAGATACTTGGAGAAAGGCCAGTGACCTGTCTAGACCACAATACTCTGATGTAGCACAGCCATGCTCTCCTCTCACCCAACTGCTTTTGTTGGTCTCCTCCAAATGGAACAAATTATCTGCTGATCCATTTCTGCTAAGTTCAGCATTTTATTGCACCAAAAGAGAGTGCAGTCTACTATCACTCTTCCACTTACTTCAAGCTTAAAATGTTGCTCCATGACTGGATAATTTTTCACCTCTGTTTTTTTTTTTAAACCCCCTAGCATCCTTTTCTCCTTTAAACACATCTTGTCTTCGCATTAATCCATCCTGCTTTCTTAAGCCTGAGCCTGGCTTCTGTAGGATCTCAATTTGACACATACTTGCCATGTCATTTTTAGATAGCAAGTTCTCCATTCCATGGAAACAGATCATTGACAGCCACACAGTGAAGTGGCAGTTTTAAAATCAGAGTCCAGGCTTTCAAGTCAGGAGCTACCAGGTACATGCTTTAAAAAATTTAGTATTGGCTTTTATTGACAGAAAAATGTTTTTAATACATTTCAGTGCAAATCAGTAATTTGATCAAGACTGAAAGCAGTTATAACTTGTAATATTCAAACAGATTTTCATTAACAAGCTGCACACAAATTAAGGTTAATTATTTCCAGACTAATCCATACCAACTTCTCAACAAAAAGTTCAATTTTTTTTCTTTTTTTGAGGAGAAATTGGCAGTCATATGTTTCAAGTACTGCTGCACCTCTGGTCTCCAACCAGGAAAGTATAGGTGCAGTGAATCTGTTAATTATTTAATATAACTGGGATTTTGGCATCTGCAGCAGAGCAGTAGATTTGTGCTTCTCCAGAAGCACAGAGCTCACCAGACTGGCTTATGTGTTTAAAAATGAAGTTGGGTGCTAAAGAACCTTATCCAGCATTCAGTATCCACAGAGAATTTGCAGTCTGTGGCTCCACAGAGCTTGGAGTCAGCTCTGGAAATCATAGAATGGCTTGGGTTGGAAGGGACCTTAAAGATTATCCCCTTCCAACCCCCTGCCTTGGGAGGCAAGAAAGGTTGTGTTTGAGCAGTGAGGGTCTGTTGAAGCTGCCTTTGTGATATTTAACCTTATAAGAGAGTGCAAACAAAGATTCTGCAAGAAGGAAGGATGAGCAGAGTGATGCCAGGTTGGACAGGGCTTGGAGCAACCTGGACTAGTGGAAGGTGTCCCTGCTCATGGCAGGGGAGTGGAACTCGGAGGGTCTTTTCAACCCTGACCATTTTATGCTAGAGCAGAGCACATGCCACACATCTCCCCGGACTGAAGATGTGAAATATCTGCAGCTGTTCTGCAGTAACTTAATCTTGAGCAACATCTGGGGTGAGTTATGTGTACAAGAATCACAGAATGGTTTGGGTTGGAAGGGACCTTAAAGATTACCCCCTCCCACCCCCCTGCCATGGGCAGGGACACCTTCCACTATCCCAGGCTGCTCAGAGCCCCATCCAGCCTGGGCCTGAACACTGCCAGGGATGGGGCATCCACAGCTTCTCCGGGCAACCTGTGCCAGTGCCTCACCACCCTCACAGTAAAGAATTTTTCCTTAATATCTAATCTAAACCTACTCTCTTTCAGTTTGAAACCATTCCCCACTGTCCTGTCACTAGATGCCCTTGTAAATAATCCTCTCCATCTTTTCTGTAGGCCACCCACCCAAATACACACACACATGACCAGATTACTCTCTCAGAGAGACCAACTAAACTGTTTTCAATGGAGTCACACTGGGAGGAAAAAAAAAAAGGAAAAAGCATATTTAGATTATCAGCAGTGTGATGAAATTTTCAACTCCTTGAAATTTTCCAGAGCCCACAGTCATATCAATGATGCCTTTAAGAAACTCAAATCTCAATACCAGAAATTAGGCCCCATTCATTATTTTTATCCCTTAATCCTGCTGAGCTCCCAGAAGATTTGTTGTGCTGCATTTGAATTTCTCTTGCAGTATTTCAGCGTGCAGTATTCTGATGGAAGAGTTCCACTACCCGAGGCACACTCTGCCAGCTTATCACACCAACACTGCTCTCTTGTGGCAGACACTTCAAGGGAATGCTCTAACACAACTGAGCCAATACAATCCAGTGGAACGAGGGTATTTACAAAGTACCCACTGAAAAAAATGTATGCCCACACTTTAGATAGATAAAACAGACAAAAGGCAACAACAGATCATTAAGTTTTTCTTACTGGATATGAAATATTCAGGTGTTCATCCTCATGTCTCTGTCATTGCCAGGACTTTGCACAGAGAGCACTGCTTTTGCAATTCTATTTTCTGAACTTTTTTACCGAGGTACCTTTATCAGGCTAAACTAACAGCCATTCTGTGCAGTTTTAAATGTCTTTCAGAAATTCAAATCCACTCCTCAAAGTGAAACACCGCTGTTTCTCTCTATCAGCTCTCACAGTTACCTGACATTTTGAATTCACCATTTATAAAAAAATCAGTTTCCCAGGCACGTTCATATTAGCTGGCTATGTAGACAAACTGCTAAATGCATTCATTTTCTTGAATTGAAGAGCACGATGCAGGCACAAATTCAATGAGCAGGAGACCAAGTGACTACAAAGTTGCCTAGAAATGGGAAAGGGAAACCAAAACTGCAGTTCAATTTGATAACTAAAGTGCCTAAATCATCCAGAGTTCTAATGGATTTTTTTCGTCTTCATGGCTCTGAGGATATTTATCACTGATGCCCTACTGGAACAATTCTCCCCTGGATAAGCATCAGCCATGAGATTTGCTACTTTTTTATTATTTGCAGATTAAAAATAATAAATTTTAAAAAAAGTTGGTTTTCTTCACCATGGTAGGAAAGACTAATTTGAGCGTAGCATGGACACCAACCATCAAAAAGGCAAATATCCCCTGGACAGGCATGCAAAACCACACAGAGCACACAAGTCTGACACTCACAGTGATACAGGTGCAATCACAAGATATTCATTTAAAACAGACACACAGTGTTAAGTGACACTTTGCCACAAAATGCTCATGGCATTACATGAATCCCTAATAAAGGGTCACACTGACATCAGCAGAATTTAGACAATCCACAACATGGAAAAAAAACCCTCAGCTACACATATGTACCCAGTTTGCTTTTTAATGCAATGCACATTCAGGTACTGACCAGACCAAGTAGGTGGGATCACTGATGGAATTAGGTGGTGGATTTTTGCCAAGCAACAGCTTGTCCTTCTTCTCCTCTGCCTTTTCCTTCCTTGATGCACCATTTGACCTGCAGAACTCAAAGCTGCTTTACAATTTTTAGCAGAAACCAGAGGCCTCTACATGCAAATCTCTCACTCTGGCCAACAGCTCAGTCCAGTCTCAGCCTCAGTAACTGCTCTTCCAGCTCCCAAACCCTTTACCATTGGACTGTGCCCTATCCATAGGAAGGATTTGGATATGCTGCACCTTTTGCAAGCAAGTTAATTGAGCAGCTTCCCCTGGCAGTCCCCAGGAATCAAAGCTTTCTGTCTACTCAGCTTTTCCAGAAAGGTCATGACAGCGATGCCAACACTTGTTCATCCCTCCCATTGCTTCTGCTCTCTGGATAAACACTGGACAAACAGCCCTGCCAAGGCCAAGAGCTGCAGCTGGAGTAGCCAGCACTCATGGCTGCTGAAGGGGAGATTCAGGGAAGCCACTGGCCCAGCACACCTGCAACAAACCCAAAGGAAAGGCCAGCAGCACCACTGTTGCTCTGAAACTCCAGGAGGATGACCCAGAGCTGAAGCACACAAGGCTTTCTGTGGTGGAAGCCCTGCCCTGTTCCAGCACACACAGCTTTTTTTGCCACAGAAAGACGCAAATCCTTAAAAAGGGTCCCAGGCTAAGGCTGATTTTGCTTTGTCAGTGACAACCCACCGTGTGACAGAACACAGGCGTCCGGTGTTCCACTCAATTGTCATGTTTTGATTGCATCTGTCACACACTGGTAGATCTTCAGGTTGAGGGAGATGATGAGCTTTTAGTTTTCCTTTCTCTCAGCTTCGCACTGTGTGCCTCTGCAGGAATGAACTTGTCAACCCAGATGCAAAATGAATGAATGGCTTTTAATCACTTTGATAATGTTAACGTTATTGCTTTGACAGAATAGCAGCAGATACAGTTTGCTGATTCAGCCACTTGTATAACGATCTAATGGGCTTTTCTGGCTAATGCCATGCTCTAAAAATATACACTGGACTAATAGATGAGCCTCTGCTATACTGAAAAACAGGCTCATTAAGACAATTCCTCTGAAAAGTGGCATTTTTATGACAAGATACTGAAGCATTTAATTACCTTCTATCCTGACAGAGCTGAAAGAAATTAATTAAAGAGAAAAAAACCCTTTGCAGCAATGTAGCAGATCTTGAGGTAGGAAAAGATGCTAACAGTCAGTAGTGTAAAGGGAAATCTGAGAAGTGTGAGGCTGTTTCCCCAAAGGAAACAGTCTGTTGATAGCCACAGATTGCCCTTCATTTACACCGAGCAGAAGGCCAGGTTCTGAGGGGGGAGTTGTCATTACAGCACAATTAATTTTCCCTGCTCTAGTCTGTGCCAGGAGAATATCGGCTGCTGCTGAAGGATGGGGAGCCGGAGGTTTGGGAAGGCAGGAGAGACTTCGGTGATATTTGAGGTAAGGCACTTGTTTTCACTGTAGAGTTAGCCTGGATTATCCATCCTTAAGCTCATTCCCTGCTCTCCAAGGGTACGTAAGGAGAGCCAGCACCTCTGCTCAGACTGCAGCGAGCACAGGCAGCTGGCCCGGAGCGCTCAGCAGCGCTGGCACATGGCACTGCTGTGCTGGGCAGCAGTGCTGGGTGACACCGGGCACAGCCCCGCAGAGCCAGCTGCCCTGGCACGGCCCTGGTGACAGTCATGCAGAGCCAGCTGCCCTGGCACGGCCCTGGTGACAGCCCCACAGAGCCAGCTGCCCTGGCACGGCCCTGGTGACAGCCCCACAGAGCCAGCTGCCCTGGCACGGCCCTGGTGACAGCCCCACAGAGCCAGCTGCCCTGGCACGGCCCTGGTGACAGCCCCGCAGAGCCAGCTGCCCTGACACGGCCCTGGTGACAACCCTGCAGAGCCAGCTGCCCCGTCACGGCCCTAGTGACAGTCACGCAGGGCCAGCCACCCTGACACGGCCCTGGTGACAGCCCCGCAGCGCCCACACAGATGGCATTAGCTCAGTGCTGTTGCTGGCCCTGCCATCAGACGCACAAACAAACCTTATGCAATCCCTGTGGCTTTTGAGGCAGAGCTGCTCCTGCCTCTGCTCCGCTTGGTGACAGAGCTGTTCGTGCAGCAACGTGGGAAAACAGATCAGAGAAAATACTTTTAATTTCTTTTTAAATATCAACCAAATAACCCTCCACTTGCTTTATGATTTGTTTTTTGTCCTTCTCAAACTCTATTGTCTCTCAGTCCAGCTCAGCACCCTGCTGACACCCAGAGCAGGGCAGAGGGGTAGGAAGAGGGGCTTGAGGAGGACACTGCTAAATCCTGCTTAAGCAGGGCTGGAATCACACGAGAAATCCACAGCCTGGGTTATCCCCACTGTAGCCTCAAGGCACATTTCCTTACAAAGAGTTAACACTTAATCAGGCTAAAGACTTTTTCGTGTGAGTGCAGGCTAAGTCAGTGGCCTGGCTGGACTTCCCAGTGGTGAGGACAGGCCCACAGTGGCCATGAGTGGAGCAGATGGAATTCTCCCTCCTGCAAAGAACAGCTTCACTGGGCACCGAGAAATCATCAACTGCTCAGAGCAGCAGCCTTTAGATCTTATCTTTACAGCAAGTTCCAGGCTCAATAGAACCATGGGCCGTGGCCTGTGTGCCACACAGAGATGGGGCCTCCAGTCCTTTCTAGCAGCTCTCCTTCCATCTCTGCCACAGGCACACGTGGGTGACACAGCAAGAAGAGTCCCACAGAACAGGTGGAACTTCAGCTGCTCAGACAGCCTGTGCCAGCTTGTCCAACAACGAAACAAGGTTGATTATTTTAACCCTTTTCCTTTTGCTATTTCTCTGCTGGATCACAGTTCTGAGTCAGCAACCTGTGCCTGATTCTGAACCTCTGAGACAAAGTCAGTGATGTGACCAGGAGAGCTCCAGAGCCAGAGGTTCACTCTACCCAAAGCAGTGAAGTGTGTGTTACTCTTTGCATATTATTCACATGTGTGCGTGCAAAAACTGGGGTTTTTCCTTTGTTGGCATGAAAGAACAGCCACACACACCTGTTCATTTCAATTCTTTAGAGAATTGGCACTGTTTTAAATACCATGGTCCCAGCAAGCAAACAGATATCCAAGCCCTAATCAAAGGCTCCACTGGAGTCACAGCCTTAGAGGGCTGTGTAGGTATCAGTGTCAGCGGGAGATGCATGAGGCAAAAGGGGCCAGTGCTTCAGCCAAGGGCACACCTACCCCCTGCCATCCCAGCAGGCACACCTGACCCACACACCCTGCTCCGGGGGCACATCCACCTGAGAGGGGCTCACAAACAGCCAGTGAGGCATGGGACACACCTCTGTCACTCTGCCCTGGGGACACCCGAAGAACAAGTGATTGTCTGCACAGGTGAGCAAACTGCTGGAAAGGTCGGGAAGCAATGAGCTAGATGGTCCATCCCCCCAGTGCCTCCTGGCCTTTGGCTGGCACTGGAAGCTGGCACGGAAGGGCCCTGCTCGCTCTCACCCTGCTGCCAGTGGAGCAGAGCAGCCCTGCACCTGCTGCACCTTCCTGCCTGGCTGGGAAAGGTGACCCTTCTGGCAGGAGAGAGGAGGCAGCAGCTCCCTCTTTGCCAGCGCCACTCCTCACTGGCACAGTCAGCACCTCTGTCCAAGATGTACAACGTTTTTATTACTGCAGTTAACAAAAAGAAGCAGCTGTTCAAACAACGTACAGCGGCAAGTGCTAATACTTTGAGGAAACATCCAACTACAGAATGTTCAGCACATCCCTTCCCTCCATCATAGAGGGTAAGAGAAGGACTGAAAACAGCTGAGTGGACATAAAGAGCTCACAAATGCCTTATTAATAAGTGTGTTGGATCTAATGATCTGTGAAACTGAAATGAGATTATTTGGATTATCTCATTAAACAAGAATAATAGCAATAGTAACTGGGTAGTAATTAAGAGTGGGCCAATCCAAGGACAAACTAAGTAATAAGGCCAAAAGACTCTTAATTAACATTCTGCTTGTTTGTGCCTGTACTTCTACACCCAGAATTTATGAAGAAATGAAAAACAGTGGCTAACAAAACTGCCTGGTTTTAACAATCAGAAAAGAAGCCACTGGCTACCCACACCTGCATGGAGCACTCAGTCTGAAAACTAAACAGTGACTAAATGGTGCTATTTGGGCAAAGCCAGCCCTGAGGAAACAAAAACATGTAGCCAAAATGTCAAACTGATTCCAAAGGCTCAGCAATTAGCAACCAGCTCCGGGCAAATCTGCAGGGCAGGAACAGAAGAGAAACAATCCATAATCTCAGCCTTTCTCAGGCTTTAACAACCACCAGCCATTGCAGCCTCCCAACAAAAGCATAGCTTCTCCTCAAAGCTTGAGAGCAATTCCTGAAGGCTCCAGTGCATAATTTGAAACAGCACACGAATTTTACTTTTAAGGCGTTGTTTATATGTAAGTACCAAAAGCTCTTTGGCTCAGGGCAAAGAACAGGACACTCTGCAGGCTCACAGGGACGGATGGGGCATGAGGGATTAAACATGACAGAATCAGCCTGAGTGGCATTAGGTCAAAAGGTCCCTGGTATTGAAGCCTGAAGTAATTACTGTTGTGGAAAACCCAGTGCTCCCCTTGCCTTCCCTAAGTACTCCTTACTTAACAGGAAAAGCACTATAAAATACAGTGCAGTACTAAAAGGCTTTCCCAGGGGATTGGATAAACAATTCCAAAAGGTGAAGACAAACTGCTCTGAGGCCTTGACTCACAGTACTGTCCTCTCCTGGCTTAATGCTCCAGGGTTACTGAGCCCAAACACACACCAGGGACTGCATTTGCCAAAGGAACTGAAATTCAAAATGCCGCGACACAAAGCATTGATCTCCCTTTAAGACTTGGCTTCCACATACTGAATTATTAACATTAGCAAAGAAAGAAAAATAAAAGGGTAATTGAAGGAAGGTACCCTGAAGAAAGGTGTCTTTGTTACCGGAGTTATTACATCAAGAACAGGAACTGCACCCCTACATAACACACTCATCGTTCTCCATAGAGAATAGTGCAATTTGAATCTTGCTTTTGTAGCAAATCTGAACTGTAAAAGAACTATAGGGGGATTTAATTAATTTAAAAAAAAAAAAAGACGACAATGGCTTACAGACATTTGAAAGATAAAGAGAAAAAAAATGCAAACCCAGTGACTGCTCAATTACCCTCAAGGGTAAAGAGGCAGATTAACCTATGAAAAGCACTCAGAATAATTCAAGACTGAGGGAAGAAACATTTGAACAATAATTAAAAGGGAAAAAACTACTCTACCAAGAAGTTTGGGGTCCCTCTGAGGGGAATTACAACACTGCCACATATAAAACTAATTATCCTAATTTTCTGTTTGACTTGCCCCTCACTGGGCTGCTTGGGCTGTGGCCTGTATCCAGGCTGGGCAACGTCTCTGTGCCAAAGCTGCTTTCTCTTGGCTGTCCCCCTTTTTATCCAGACCTATGTGGGTCACACAGCAGGGAGGGGAAGAGAGTGTCTCAGAAAAGGTTTTGGTGGCAGCAGCCTCCTGCTACCAGGGCCACACCAACCCAACTCACACACATTTCCCCAGATTTGCTGGGTTGGTGGCACCATGGAGGGAAAGCTGCTGAAGTGCCAAGCTCACGGTGTGAGCTGCGTGACCCACACACCCACTCACTTCTGTGCTGCCCTGAGCCAGCTGCCAGCAAAGAGCATTTAACAGCCACACGTGCTGTGCTGCTGGGATCCTCTTCTGCCTCCCCTTCCCGCTCCACCTCCATCCTTGGGTCACATCTGCTGCCTGCACACCCAGCTGCACCTGCAGCTCCAGACTGGATTGCAATTCCAGCAGCAGCAGGCTGCCACACCATCGCTGCTCAAGGGGTAAACTGCAGCCTGCACTGCCACTGAGAGAACTTCTGGGTCCCCTGTGCTGGGTGGGGGCAAACAGTGATGCCAAAAGGCAGGAGAGGGAAGGAGGGTCAGTAACAGGAAACAGCCACACACCTGATGAACAGGGAATGTACCCACAGAGCACAGATACAGTCATTGTTCTTTGTGAGATACTCACCCCTAAAGCAAGTTGAAGCCTAAATGAACACAAATGAGGTCTGGCACTTTTTCCAGCCATGGAAGTGGGGAGTCTTTAGCAGATCACCAGGATACACCACCTTGCAGGGGAAGTGATGGAAGAGACAGCACTCAGACTACCCCAGCTACATCTAACTGGCACTGATCAGAGAAAGTTACAAATAACACACATCAGGACTCCAGGCATTTGAGCACACTCCCTGATGAGTTTAGTGCTTTGGTAAATGCAGGAGTACAGGGACTAGGGAGCAGAAAAAAACCCACTGCTTGAAATACCCAGCACAATCTAATCCATGGCCTGTTGCTGGTTTTTGTGGCCATAAAAACACTGCTGCAGACCACCAGGACAACCACACCTTAACACTTCTTCACAACCCCTGTAGCTTCCCACAAAAAATACAGAGCAAGAGGCAATTTACTATCTCCCAGCTCACAGGAGGGGAAATACGAAGACTAAAAGTACACCCATGACCAGCTCTTTTACCCACATCATGTACTTGTACCTGCTCTGTAGTCTGATGCTAATACAGTTTTCTTTCACTTCTAACACATTTCTAACACAAATGTTTAAGGATTAAAAGTCAGAATGCTTAGAGGAAGGCTTATTACTTAGGGCATTGTGTCTAATAAAAGTTCTGCTTTTTAACAGAACTGGCTGACACACATTCAACGTGTTCTAGGGGTGTTTTTAAGGAAAAAATTGTAGGAGTCTAGGAGATAGAGATTTGTGCTGCTTAGAGGAAGGCTTATTACTTAGGGCATTGTGCCTTATAAAAGTTCTGCTTTTTAACATAACTGGCTGACACACATTTAACGTGTTCTAGGGGTGTTTTTAAGCAAAAATTCTCACAAATTTGCAGGAGTCTGGGAGATAGAGATTTGTGCAATCCACAAAGTGTCCCTTGTGGAAGTTCCCATGCAGGCTGCTGAATGAAATCCAGTAGTGTCTGTGGAAACACCCCTCTAAATCAGCACTTCAGCACATCTGCTTTACTGCTGGTGTTGACTCCTGCATGACCCACCTCTGCAGCTTTCCAAAACTGCTGCTCAGTTCTTTGTGCTTCCAGAGTGAGCAAAGACATCAGAGTGGAGTGCAATGCATGTGTGTTATATCCAGCACTGCTGGGTAAACCTCAGGTTCACCATCCCAAGTGCCATTTCACTTCACCTTCACTACAAAGTGAGGGGACAGAACCCTCCAGTTTAACCAGGCTGTCAGGGGCACACTGGAGAGAAAAACACGAGCAGCACTGCTGGGTAAACCTCAGGTTCACCATCCCAAGTGCCATTTCACTGGACCTTCACTACAGAGTAAGTGAGGGGACAGAACCCTCCAGTTTAACCAGGCTGTCAGGGGCACGTTGGAGAGAAAAACATGAGTTTGGACAGCACAGTGGAAGGAATAATCCCAACCTAAACTGCAAGCTACATAAACAGTCCTAAACTGCTGCATGCCATGGGATTACCCATCAATGTGAGGAACTGCAGCCAAAGCCTGTGTTTTGTTAGGCCATATCTATCACTGGTATCTGCAGTGTGACATTTGCGATTACAGCTGCTTTCAGAGGAGCTTTGCAATTTTGTTGGGCAGACAAATCTAATTGCTGTTTAATACCAAACAACGCTCCAGCAGGACATGATTGCTTTGCTTAAATAACATTGTTCCATTAAACTGCTCCGATTTAACCCCATTAGCTGGATCTCTGAATCAGAAACAAGGCTGACAGGAATCATTCCATGAAACAGAATTTTTTACTTGGCTGATTTGCAGCTCTCAGAGTTTTATTAAACAGCTGCAGAAGGGACTGATCTTTGTTAAGGAGAGGAGACACAGTTTCCAGAGATCACTGAAACATGGAATTTACCCATACTTTAAGGAAAATACTGTATATTTGGCAGCCTAATTGAGGTGATTATTGTGCAGGAATTTACCACAGAACTTGTAAGCGAAGTAGTTTCAAATTTGAGAAATGACAGTGTCTCAACTGTACAACAGGACCAAGCTCCTTAATTTTCCTGATTTTTATGTCCTCCTTTCCTACATCCAAATTTGCCAGACACAGAAACACAAGCTAACTGCAGGAGACCAGATCACAACCTGCTTTGAGCTGACAGAAGAATTGAGTTATGAGCCCAAGAGCACGATCAGGTAGACAAATCTCAGAGACAAAGCTGGCTCCATTTCCCTGGTGCTCCTTTAAGGAAGGAAGGTCCAGCCCACTCCCCACGCTGGGCAGGAAGAGGTTGGGGAATTGTTCCCTCCACTTTAAGCCTTGTACCTCCCCCAGTGCAAAGAGGGATTATTGTAACTGCCCACTGCTGTGCGCCAAGAGCCACACTCTGGATCCTGTGCCAGGAGTCAGTGCCATGGTCTGCATCCCAAAACCTCTGTGAGCTGCCTCCATGCTCTGCTCCACTCCCCACAGGCCATTTACGTGATAAACACCCAGCTCTGGTTAAAGTGCAACTACCACAGGCAGGACACCAGACTGGGATCCAGGACCTCGGAGCTGGTGCCAAGTTCTCCTGTGGTCCCAAGCAAACCCTTTCATTGCTTTATGCCTCTGTCACCCTGCAAAGCTGGGGGGTATCTACTCTATTTTCACACAAAACACCGAATTTCTGGGTCAAAACTACGAGCTGGACATCAGTGAAATTGTCTTTCTGCAGTATCACATTTACAACACTCACATTTGGTGAATTCCAGAAAACTAAATACTCTCCAGAAACTGACTCTTCCCAGGTCATTACCCAGCACACAAAGAATTTGGGACCACTGAAACTGTCACGTCATCGCACATTACAGGAATGTTATTTGTTAGTAAGGGCTTTATTTATTAATCATACCAGGTCATTACCCAGCACACAAAGAATTTGGGACCACTGAAACTGTCACTTCATCGGACATTACGAATGCTATTTGTTAGTGAGGGCTTTATTTATTAATCATTTATGGTTTTGAGATCCTAGCTTGAGACTACCTAAATACCATTTAAAAATATTATTCTTGTATTGCTTGTCAGATACAGTACTGAAAATAACAGAATATGAAACCAAAAGACAATCCAGACCTGAGTCTACTGCTGAAGAAAGTTGTCAGGAAAAACTGTCTGTTCCATAAGTTTGAGGTGTAAATAGAATACCAAATATAATAGATAGATATTGCTCCATCAGCAGTTCAGCAGTTTCTGAGAATTTATCAATTTATAGTCATAGTTTTGCCAAGACCAGCAGAGCTGAGCAAGATGGGATGGACTTCCAAAAAAAAAAAAAAAAAAAAAAAAGGCAGATGCTAAGATGCTATGGTTTTTCTGTAGCAACAAAGCACCAGGAAAAAAGACCTTATGAGGAAACAATTTCTTTTATAGCCTGTATTTCACAACAGCTTTCAGTGTGCCCCCATGTCCACTAAAATATACTGTACTGAAAGAGATTTCCATCCCCTTCCTTGCAAATCTCAAATGCCTTCACCATCAGAACTGCTCCCCTTAGATTTGGATCCTTCCCAAGTTCATTTAACCTGATTAATTTTTAATGGCTGTCACTGGTTTCTTCAGTCAGTCAACATCTTCTACAGTTCAAAACACCAGTCACCCTCTTCCCACTCGGCATAACACAGGACTCGGGATCTGCGGAAATTATTCATCTGCATCAGAAAGAACTTGAAGGAGCAGTAAGAGATTGATCCCTGACAGCTGCACTAAACTTGAAAGCCACTTCCTGGCTCTGAAGAAGGAGAATTCTGACCTGAAAAGGGGTCTTGAGTGAGCAGCCTCAAAGGGAATAAAATATCAGCCTGTAAAACCAGCAGTCACTAGAAAACTCAGGTGATCTTTTAATGTAGGTACACCTCTAGCCTCAGGCACAGCCGACATAATTACCTGCCACCCAGTATTTCAGCCCAGGGGCTGTGCTTCACTTCCTTTGCCCCAAACACTGAGGGAGCCTCCAGAAAGGGGCTGCCAGTCCTTCTGTAGCCACCAGGCCCTGTAGCACAATGTACAATGTGTAGTTTAGCCTCACATCCCATACATATTGCCGTGCCATTATCATTATCCTTTCTTATCGACTCAGCTCCAGCTAGGGCTGCATCTGTGCTGGGTAACATTGCTAATAAATCAGAGGAAAGCACTCCCACTGATCGGCACCACTGCTCATTACAAAGGTTACACATTTCCAAACACAGGTAAAATTTATCCTGAAAGCAGGCAGGAGAGGGGGGAGAGAAAAAGAGGGAAGCATTCTATTGGTTTCTCTGTGTCTGGACTGAAGGCACTTGAGATGGCAGTTTCATGTTCAGATTCAAGTGTTTATTATTTCTCATCAGTAAAACAGTCTCACTACTGTGAGTAAGGCACAAAATGGCTAACAATTTCTTGTTACAAGGTCTTTTAAGACTAAACTATCCAATTAAGAAAGGACACCTAGATTATTTTCCCTTTTAACCCAACAACTGATCTCTAGAAGCCCACAATGCAGACTTTTCCGTCTAGTTACAAAATGCCACCCAAACCCAAGAAGAAGAAGGAAGAAGAAGCATGAAGAAGAAACCCAGGATGACACCCTGTGCCTTCCATCTTTCTTCCATCCACAACACACTAAAAATCCCAAAACCTAAATTTCTCACTTGAGTGATACACCTACACTACTCTCTACAATCTATTTCACACTTTAGTGGATTCTGGTCTATCTTGAAGTCTAGGAAACTTTCTCCATAAATGAGGGTCAAAGTCAGTGCTCCCCTGGGGATCAGGACACCCCAGAGCAGACAGAGAGATATTCCCGGTGCCCTGGGTTTCCACAGCCTTCATTTATCCAACTGCAACTATGTCCAGAAACCCTTGGAAGCAAGAAAAGGACATTCACGGACACACCAAGCATTTCCTGCTGCCAAGATATGTGCTGGCGAAGGAGGGAGGTTACCAGGGCACAGCCACCCATTGTCATGCAAATGTGCCGAGTTATTGAAGGCACTTCCCAGCAACAGCCGCATTTTTTCACGAGTTTGATCCCGGCATTGAAAGGAGAACAAAACAACTGCATGAACGTGAAGCAGCATTAGCTTGAGCCAGAATCACCAGCTATCCCAGCCCCTGCGAGCACCGAACCTGCCTTTGGTGAATTCCAGAGGCTCTGCTGCTCTTTATTTAAATGGGAATGGGGAAAGAAACCGGCCGTGAGCCCCGAGAAACACGTGAGGTGCTTTTTAACTACACCGTGTTTCATGGTCTGTAAGTGACACTGAAAACAGTGGGAGAAAGTGACACACACAGACAGCATCGCTCCGAAAAAACCACGGTGCACTTTTCATTCACTTTTTGCTATTTGGTATTAGCTTGCAAGCAATGATTTTTGAGCTGAAAATTAAAATGCACAGTGGCAGAAAATGCAACTGGAAACAAATTGTTTTTAAGAAAAAACAAAGCAGCACATACTTGCAGCTCTACCTTTATAAATCCATATAATTTCTAGCCTTTTCTGACTGTCACTGCCATAGCTTGGTTTACTTTTTTTTGCCCCTTTTCAGCTAAAGAAATGGTTTCCAGCAGTGGCAATGACTTAACAGCAGAATAACTGGTGTTCAAGTCTCCTTACCTGAAATAAATTACTAAGGTTTTTTTTTTTCACAGAGGTACTTGTAAATAGCAACTGTCAATCAGAAAAATTCAGGGGTAAAAGATGGTTTACTTGCCTCCACAACAGAACCAGTCACACACCACCAAAGCCTTCAGAATAAAGATACCTAGCACTAAGAGAGTCCTCTGGCCATGACTGAATCAAAGCTTTCCCTTAAATCCCTGTCAAGGTTAATCCTTTTCATACTTAACAGTCACCTTTCAAATGCTTTCCTAGAAATAGAGGTAGAAACTGCACATGGCATGTATTGATTCAACCAAAGACCTTTCTGGACTTACCATTCCAGGCTGGAGTGAAGAAAAACACGAAGGTATGTTCATACATTTGAGCGCTGCCCTAGCTGACCCAAGTCAGAGTGGGCTAAACTCAGGTTACCTAAAGGAAAGGCAGAAAATTGGCTTGACTGATTTGCAAAAAAGGGGGCTGCTCCTCTCTGGAGAAGGAAGGGCCAAGAGAGATGGAAGTGACAGAGGCTGAGAGCTCCTTTCTGATGTGTGCCCCAGCAAAAAGCAGGAAAAAGCTCACACTGGGGTAGGAAAAAAAAAAAAAAAATCATTGTTCAGATTTGTACCTGCTGAGAGAAAAGTGCTCTGGAAGAAAAGGCAATGCTGGAAATTTGCACATTGCTGCAGGGAATAAGGCAAAAGCAGTATATTCTGAGGGTTAAATCAAGGCAAAGGAAGCCATAAATACATGTGACAGTGACAGGAGAAAGCAAGAGGGCAGTGGGACCCAAAGCCTGAGAACACCCATAGTGCTAAGGGAGAGGGAAGCCAGACAGCCTGTGCTAGCCCTTAAAAAAAAAAAATCAATTTTGAGCAACTACATGCATGTCTGGGTTTATCCCCATTACTACATCTCTCCAGACAAGTTACTTTTTACAGAGAGTGGAAGACTCCACTAAGTCTCCTGGGCAGCTGGATCACCAGTCCTGAGCTGCCCGGGGCAGTCCTGGTGCTCAGAACATGGCAGAAAAGCTAGCAGACTACCTGAGAGGGTTTCACAGCCCTGAAGCACAAATGATGAACTCACCTGATGCTTCCAAGCGACCCTTTCCCGCCTGGAGCACATCCCTCTGCCACATTGGTTTCACAGGTTTCCAGGGGGATTTACCCCTGCCAGAGCTTGGCCCCACTGCTCCCACAGCAGCTGCTGAGCAGACAGCCCTGGGGAAAGTCCAACTCCTGCTGCAGCTATGAAAATCCAAAGGGTAAGGGATGGACAATCCCTGGGCTGCAACAACAGCACCAGCAGGTCAAGGCAGGGGATTCTGCCCCCCTGCTCTGCTCCAGTGAGGCCCCACCTGGAGCACTGCATGCAGCCCTGGGGATCCCAAGGTAAAATTAATGTGGAACTATTGGAGCAGATCCAGCAGGACCAGGAAGCTGGTGAAGAGGACTGGAGCAGCTTCCATATGAAGACAGGATGGGAGAGTTGGGGTTTTCAGTCTGGAGAAGAAGCTATGTGCAAACCTCACGGCAGCCTTCCAGTACTGAGGGGGCCTCCAGGGAAGCAGGAGAGGGATACTGTGTCAGGAGCTGTAGTGATAGGACAAGGAGTAATGGGTCCAAACACAGAGAGGGAGTTTAGGTTAGGTATTAGGAACTAATTCTCTGCTGTGATAATGGTGAGGCATTGGAACAGGCTCCCCAGGGAAATTTTGGCTGCCCCATCCCTGGAAGTGTTCAAGACCATATTGGATGGGGCTCTGAGATGTCCCTGCCCAAGGCAGGGAGTTAGAACTCGGTAATATTTAATATCCCTTTTAATACAGGCCATCCTGATTTTATGATTAATCCTACTGAGGACAATTTACCTAAACTAGCCCGTATGAAATACAGAATCTTTAGCAACATAAGCAGAACTCTGAACAGAACAATTCCAACACCATTACCATTCCTGAACGAGAGATATGGTGTACGCCTCTTCATCCATCCTCAGGAGAACACCTCCAGCTGCAGTGAGCTCCAGCAGGCTCCCAGAGCCGCAGGAGCAGCTCCGTGCAGGAGCAGCTCCGGAGTCCCTCCGGCTGCCGGGCGGAGCTGCGGCACTCCCGGCGGCGGGCGCCCTCTCCCGGCCGCGCTCCGCATGGCACAGCGGCGCAGCGCGGCGAGGGGAGCGCGTCCCGGGCTGCTCCCGTGGGGACGCGATTTCAGCCGGACAGCGGCACTCCGGGTGCCTCTGCAATGCTGCACCTGCCTCAGTCACACGTCTGTATTTAGCTGCGGTTTGCCAAGGGAATCCCGTTTTTCTGTGAAATCCAGGTGCCACTAGTTATGACCTAGGAAGTAGCTACTGCACTGTACAAAAATGACATGGCTTGGATCAATTTACTCAACTTCTGAAGATGACATCAACTTCTGATGCACCCACACTGAGTCACAACAACTCGGAGTAACTCCATTTAAATGTTCTCCTAGAAAAGGAGAAATTTTTTTTCTATAGGCTTTCCTATGTTTCTTCAGCAGAAAAATGACTTCAGGTGAAAGCTTTTAGAAATCTAGAGGCACAAGAGTGGCAACAATGAGTATGCAATAGCTCCTGCTCTTTGGGTTTAGGGAAAACAACATCTGAGAAGAGCTAAAACTGCAGTCCACACTTACCCACATTTCAAAGATTACTCTTAAAATTACTTACAACGACAGCAAGTTACTGCCAGGAGCTGGCTGAGGTCTGCTTAAGCTCTCTGCACAAGCAACAGCTCCACATGACCTGTGACGAATGAATTAACCTCTCACATTTTGTTTTAACCCCTCGCCTCCTCCATCACCCCTTCTGCAGTTTCTATATTTCCACATCTGTCTGCTGTCACTGCTTTCTCCCCCAGTTCTGCAGGACACAAGAGGCACAGCCCCACATGGATAAAACACATTTGCAATGAATGAATAGGGCACTTCATTAATTTGAGGCTCTCAGGTAATAAAAAAACCAAACCAGTTTAAGCACAGACACCAACATCCAGCTGGTGTAGCACTGCAACAAGCAGGACCCAGATCTGATACTGCAGGACAGCAATACAAAAACCACAGGCGCATGCCTGCTCCACCTGGAAAACATCCTGTTCACATGCAGCTTCCTAAAACAAGCAGAAGCTTCCAACACACCAACCATTTAGAGACAACACAAACTCAGGTAAAGAAAATTTATTCTTTCAGTTAGTCACAGCCAGCTCTTATGCGACCAGGGCAGAAGCTGTCGATGATTCACTAAAAAGAAAGGAGAGAAAAGAGAGAAGTATTAATTGCAGAGGCAGTTTTCCCAACTAGTTATCAAAAACAAAGCTTCAGTTAAGTTTTAACTATCAATTAACTACTACCAGCAGCTAAATCACTATTTAAAAATTTTCATGGCCTAAGATTTCACTCTTCCTTTTACAATAAAAATCCTAGGGTGACAGCACAAACCCATATATTTGAAAACCAGGCTGGCTGCACTTGAGTCTCCTTGGAGAAACAAACTCAATCCTAACATCTGTGGGAATTCTATGGTGGTTGCCTCTCCTAGAGAAAAGCTACAAGCTACTTTCCTTTTGTCATAGCTACTAAGCTCACTAAGCTTTGAAACTGACATGAACTATACAAATACCTGAGAACCAAGACCACAGTTTAAAGTGTTACAAGAATCACCTGGTAGTGACTTCATTTGTTAGGACCATGATTTTTATCCAAGAGTTACAACAGTCATTTAACCCAGGTGTAAATGTCATGGATTTGTCAGTTGATTATTTCTGAAAATACTTGTTCTCTGCTGCCTGGTGTGTGATACACACCTATCACAATGCACTCCTCACCCTCTGAGTAACAGCCCCAGCACAGTTTACAAGACCTTGCAGTCTCCAGTGCCAAGAGGGATGCAGGAGAACACTTACTACTTCCAGTTGGGTGGCAGCACTCTCTTGGTTTTGTAGTAGCGAGCCAACCTATGGATCCTGCTCTCGATCAGAATCAGGCGGAACTTGGCATCTTTGTCCTGGAAAACAAAGTTACATTACAACCCCAACATTACAACTGCTTGCACTTCTCAATACAGATGCGTTTCAGTAAAGCAAATAATCCACAGCTACTGCTAAAAACTTCACATTTCCATTACCAAAGCTTCAGTAAGTCAGAGCAGGACCAGAAACAAATGGTTTAAACACTGCTCTTAAAATCCTTTTCAAAGACCCTTCTCCTTGATGAAAGTGCCTCCCCAGCCTCAGGAGTTTACTCAAAGGGGGGCTAACATCACACAAGGAGTCTTTGCTTTGTCAAGCTGTACATGAATTACTGTGTAATTTAAAGTCACAGACACTGAGTTATCTAACTGAAGGAGCACTCACCTTTCTGTTTCTCTCAAGATGCTTTCGAACAGCAACTGCTTTCTTGATCAGGTGATAAAGATCCTCTGGGAGGTCCGGGGCCAGTCCCTTTGATTTCAGGATTCTCAGGATCTTGTTGCCAGTAACAAAGCGAACCTGGGCAACACCGTGGGAATCCCTCAGGATCACACCTAAAACAAACATGTACATCTTACACTGAAAAGAAGAAACATAAACCAACAAATCTTGTGAAACTGACCTTACAGTTACAAGCTACCCGAAAAATATCTTCTCCAAGTGAAAAACCCTTCTGGTGGCAACTGAAGAAATGGCAGACAATGAGTGAGCAAAACACAACTTACAGAAGCTGAAACACTTTGTCTGGGAACACTTAAAAGAGAAGTGACTCTCCCATCATGCTTAGGCAGGTAACACATGAGGTGCTCATCTTTGCTAATACTACTGGAAAATTTACAACAGGACTTATTAAAGCAATGCATTCAATCATTTTATGGATCCCTCCAGAAGGAATTAATATTGCTTTCAGGATTACAGTAATTAAAAAAAATTCATTTACACAGCACCTACTCAGACTGCATACATAGCTCATGGCCTGTGTCATGGAAACGCTTCAGCTCTGGAAGGGCTCAAACCCCAGAGCCAGTCCATGGGGCAGCTGCAGTGCCTGGCTCACTAAACCCCACAGGGCTCCTGCTATTGGAAAACTTCCTCCAGGAAACTAGGCACACCAAAATCCCTATAACACCTATCAGTGGCCATTCCTAAGGACAGGCTGTAAGATGAAACATTCCTAAGAACAGGCTATAAGATGAAACAGTCTTCCACTTGAAAAAAAAACCCCAAAAAATCCACTGCCTCATTAAATATGCTCCCTGCAAGAACCACATACATGTTCCCAGTGTTGGACTTGCTGATCCTTGTGGCAGGATATTATCCCAGGACTCTCAGTGGTATCCACAGGGAACACAGGTACAGCAGAAGTGCTGTGTTCTTTTGGCACCTTATTTAATACTGGTTGAAGGAACAATTACATTATAGTCAGAAAGATGTGGGTTTGTGCCCATTCAGGAGTGGTTTATAATCCTTACCAATCTGGGAAGGAGTCAGGCCTTTTTTAGCCAACTTGTAGATCTGTTCCTTCACATCATCAGAAGTAAGTTTCAGCCACTGAAGAAAATGAGAAAAAAAAGCACCAAACTTATTAACAACTGCTTAGTACAGAGGCACAGGCAAGCTACATGAAAACTTTTAATAAATGGTAGAAAGAGATGCTTTGTAATGCTTGACAGAACAATCAAGAACTGAAATTGCACTTTTAATGATACAGAAATTTTTAGCATATAATAACCCTATAGTGCTAGTGAAATGTCATGAGGGAAGGCAGAGGTACAGATGAGTCTCCATTCAAAAAATTCCATAAAGCCTCCAACCAACTGCTTTATCATCATTTAACTGCCACACCAGGAGCACAAATCCAACGTTACAGACAAAAAAAAAAAAATCACTGTCCTTGGCAAGGAATTCTTCACCTAGGCCCTTTGACAAATACAAAGCTGAGACCCATTTAGCATGAGCTACAGAAGCTCCTGATTTTCTTTTTACTTTTTAGTAGTGTCACAGTATGAAATAGAAAATCACAGCAAAAATAAACATGGAAGTGCTCTCAATATCAGTACTGAAGACAGAATCTAAACAAAACTAAGGAAAAAAGTGCCCACAGGATTAAAAAAAAAAACCCAACATAGCATTTGTTCATCCTAATTGTTATTGAACCGTTTAACCATCAGTAGGACTTCAAGCAGCTCCATACTACCTTACTTTCAACTGTATCTATTTAATTACAGATTTTGTGTTTATGTTCTCATTTCACTGTTTTTTACTCCATGCTTTTCCACACGCACCACAAATTCCTTCTGGCAACAAAGAGATCCTCCAAGATGGGATCTTGCAAAGAAGGACAGAGAAAGCCTTTTCAAGTGAAAGTACCCTTGGAAGAACTAAGAGCACACCAGAACTACCTCGTTTTAATCCCCTGACTACCAAATTGGTTGTAAGTATTTTTGAAGGCAATCGATTTATTCCACAGCTGCAAACTCAAGTGTGAAAACAATAATTTAATCTCCAGGAATTACCAGCCTACACACTCGAAGTATCTGAAGAAATACTAAAATAGAAACGAAAAGAGAGTTCTTTGCCAAACGAACCATCTGGCCAGGAAAAGACACTTGCTTCCTCAGTATACTAAGGATCATCTCAGAACCCCGGAATTTTTAGGCTTGAGGGACTTCTGGAGATCATCTAATCCAACCCTCCCCACGCAGGGTCTCCTAGAGCAGATTACAGAGGAGCGCACCCAGGGGGGTCTGGAATGCTTCCAGAGGGAGACCTCTCCAGAGAGCCTGCTCCATCACATGCCAAGGAAGCATTTACACAGGCCACAATTCGAAGGTGATGACGCAAAACATTACAGATCTCGTTCTCTCTTCCTCCACGGGCACTGCGAGCCGCGCTGCGGCTCCCGGAGCGCGCAGGGGCGGGGAACCCTCTGGGGAAGGTTCTGGGCAAGGTACTCACCGTGGGCACGCTGCGCCTGTAGGGCAAGGCCGACTGGGACAGGCCCTTTCTGCGGGGAGAAGCACATCAGACACTCAGCGCCCGAGCTCAGGACCGGGCCTTCCCCGCCCGCCGCCATGTCCGCACGGCCGCCCGCCTCCCCGCCGTCCCCACACGCGCCGGAGCGCTCCCGCACCATCCGTCCCGCCCCCGGCCCGGTTCGCGGCGCTGCCCCGGCCCCCCTGAGCAGCCCCGGGCCGCTCCCGGGCGCGGCCCCGGCCCGGCCCCGCGGCTCACCCCGGAGCGTGCATGCGACCCATGATGGCGGCAGCGCGGAGCGGGCAGAAGGACGCTTCCGCGGGAGGCGCCCGCCCCGCCCCGGCCCCGCCCCCTGCCCGCGGCAGCCAATCAACGGCGCCCGGACCGCGCCGCGCGCGCCCCCTCAGCCGCCCGCCCCGAGCCCGCCCCCCGCAATGCCCCGTTCCAAGAGAGGGGCCAGGCGCTGGGCTTTATTCCAGAATAGTGTTTAATGCACGTACAGGAGAGTTACGGAGTCACAGCGAACGCGCCCGACGCGGGGCCACATTGTACATCCTCTATCATTTGTTTAATGAAAGTATTTGGTTCTCAGAGATGCACAGACGGAGGGAGGCGCCCTGCTCTCGCTGCCCCTCAGGGAGCGCCCGGCAAGGCGGCCTCAAGGAGCCCCGGCCTTAAGGCGGGTGACGGGGTTCTACACAACCCTACAGTTGTAAAAATAGAGAAAAGAGCGTTTACCAAAGATCGCACATGCGCCCAGAGACAGGCAGCTGTCGTACAAAGGCAGTAATAAAAAGTTCAGTGCAAAGTTGGAGGTTAGTAGAGGAAGAGGTCCTAGCGCAAAGCTGCTGCTCTCGGATACAAACACAAGGTCTGGAGGGACAATTACACTTCTGGCTGCAGGTCAAACGGTGCATAAAAGATTTTTTTCCATTAAACAAGATATAAAAAGCTGTTAGAACTACATTTTGAAGCTACTTAGCATACTGGTAAATTCCATCCCAATCAAATATTTCCCTCTTTCCCATCCATCTTGGTTTTTCTATGTAGCACGGTAAAATTCTTATTGCAACAATCAGTTTTTTCGTAATTGAGAATAGTGCAAAGAGGTGCAAACTTGGTGCTGGTCCTCTACCGGTGAGGAGAGCCAAGGCCAGATCCCACAGACAACATAAAATCCATGACCATAAAAAGCTCCAGCCAGTGACGATTTTGAAAAGGAAGGAAAAGGCACAAAATGAGTTAAGCTATGAAGAAGATTAAATCAGAAGTCAGGACATGTGCTAACAATAATACAGTACTATACTTTTTTTATTTTTCAGTCCAGACAACTGTTAAAACTGCAAATAATTTTTAAATGCTTTTAGTTTAATTGTATTTTGTGCTGTAAGACACTGTGCTTTAATAGCAAACTGCAAAAAAGGCAGTCCATATTGCTTTCATTTTATTTCACAATGGAACGTTTCACAAAAACAGTAGTCTACTTTCCTGTGTTTAAGTGACTTGTGATTCTAATGATGGAATGGAGTAAGTCTCAAAAGCATCAAGTGAGCAGGAAATATATCTAGTTAGTTATACAGTTTATTATTTACAGGCTATATACTAAATGAAAAATATGCAGAGGATGCCTACTACAACTGGGATTTGTTAGCGCCCATTAGTATTGGCCCAGTTTCTAACATTCAAGGTATCATTAGCTTTTTAATTGCAGTAATTCCTATGAAATTGGACCGTGAATTATTTAGGCACCAGGAGATTCAAGTTTACTTCTCCCTTCTGTATTGAAGGGAGATTGGTCAGTAGCAGGGGAAGGAAAATTGGATTATAAAATAGGCTTTTAGTGTTGGGTAGATAGAAGGCTTTCCCCATATTGTGTCCTCATTCATAGTTGCATATTTCACTTTAAAAGTTTGCTTCACGATTTTGTACTAAAGAAGTGTGCAACTTTAGAGCTTTGTTTACACAGAACAATAAACATCCTAAATCCCAAACAAGGTGAACAAAAGCTGACACCTGTAGTGCAGAAAGGCCTAATTAAGTAACCAGTGGTATTAATGAGAGATAGTGACACTTGCACTCCACTGTCACAATATACTCAAATCTAATGTTCCTTGGAATGAAGTATTTTAGTGGGAGTAGTTCTTACTGGGAGTGAGAAACAGCATTGCTGTGAACTGCTAAATGAAAAAAAAGCACAGCCAAGTTCATCTCTCAAAGCTGTTAAAATGAACTAATTTCTGGCTTGTAATTCAGCCAGCAGTGGTGCTTTTCAATTAGAGGCCACCCTTTCCCTGGAAGCACAGATGCAAATGCCACTTTGGATTAGTGTTTGAATCTGTTCCACACTTAATCACTGCAGTACTGAAAAGTTCTAGAAATTACAACAAAACCCCCCACTGAGAAGCTGGGTACATTTCCTACAGTACCACATTCAGCCAGTCTTCATTCAATTTTTGGAGACCATGGGTAGAAGATGGAGTAGAAAAAAACCTTTAAGTTGAACAAATTGTGAAAATCAGTATAAGTGATGCTATTAGTAAATAACACATCCTGGGAAAAGGCTTCCAGTAGGACCTGCAAGGTATCAAATATAAGAGTGTTCCCCCTTTATAAGGAGCTGAAAGTTAATATGTATACATATTTAAATACCAGAAATGAGGTAAAAGAGAAGCATTTGAATTATAAGGCACCATTATTTACAACTTCCACTATTGGCACTCACTCCAATAAGTCTCAGAGAAGCATGAATCTGGAATTAAATGTTTTTAAGGAATTTTCCAGCCCTTCAACCTTCACTTCTACAGGTGTGTGTGCAGACACCAAAAGTTTACCTGTCGCTGTTTCTGTGATGTCTCATTAGTAGTGGGAATGTAATCCTAAAATATGCAATTTCTTTGATGTTCTCCAGCATCGTGTCATGGATGACACAACAGCGGCAACAAACTGAAAGCAAAAACCCACTGCATCCACAGGCCTAATGATTGAGTTATGGTTCAACCAACCAGCACGGTCAAACTGCTCATCTCACTTTCAGATGGTTTAAAATCCCCTTCCTTTACCCACAACTCTCAAATGCTTACAGACGATGCTTTATAACATCACGTGGGTATAAATCAGTTTTCATTGCAATCCTCCAAATTAGGCTCCCTGAACATTGGTCCAACGTATCTGTTGAAATGGAGAGTCTCTTGTTTTCAGATGTACAGGTTATCTTCAAGTAGGAAGATGCACAAAGCCCAAGTGAACACAACTGTTCTGCTCTTACTGAGCTCACAGGTAGGGTACAGCAGTCAGCCGATACCAGTTAACAGTCTCCTTGCTCAGGTTGAAGTCCTTCAGTGGGAGTGTAATTCCACCTAGGAAGAAGTTCTCACGTAACGATTCTGCACTCAGCACACTTAATTGAAGCTCCCTCTGTTTCAGAGTCTCCATGCTGTATCCGCTGTACACGAGCTGGGAGGTGAGAAGTCAAGAATTTTCTGGTTAGGCAAAAGAAATTACCCAGACTGCCCTTTCTTCTGCCTGCCCAGCCTGAACTGTTCAGTCTGAACTAAACACTGTGACCATTCAGCACATCCCTTTCTCAGACAATGGGCTGAAGGACATCCCTGTTTTATTTTGTGCTCCAAGTGTTAAGTGTTTCAAACGAGTGAAGTACTATTTACACACCAAGAATTCTGAATTCATTTTTCTCCACATGATGAGTCAGTGAATCCAGGGCAGGGGGAGTTTTAGTTTAAGATTCTTTACCTTCTCCACATCACTCCTCAGAGTCAATCTGCGAAATTTCTGCTTCCCTGCACACTGACCCACTAAGATGCTTTGTAAGATCTTATGCTATAAGATGCTTTATATTTAAACAGAGCAAAAAGTTTTTGGGAACAGCTCTTTTTACATTTATACATATTCACATTTTTTTTAGACTATTTTTAGTCTAAAGCAGTAATATTTTAATTACTGCTTAGAATAAGAGATTCTAGTAAGCTACAGGAAATTATCACATAAATTTGAACTTGCCATTTCATTAAAAGTTGGGTTTCTGGTCCTCCTGGAGATTTTGGTTTTGCGTTTGGATGTTTTGTGCGTGTCTGGGAGTAAATAGGTTTTCACATAGGGATTTGGATCTGCACCATCTTCTGTAACCTACAGCCAAAGAAACAAGGCAAGTTAGAAAATCAATTAGTGCATAACTGCATATTTATTTTCAAGTGTGTAGACTTTGCAATCAAGCTAATCAAAAGCAGCAATTAATTAAGCAGGCAGTTGGAAAATTTAGAGGAAAAGAGAGAGTTTCACCATTCCTGCATCAATCTAAGTCAAGATGGTAATTGAGAAAATGGAAAGTTTTTGGCAGTGAGTGCCCTATCTCCACTTACCAGGTCTTTGATGTGCATCACCATGACAAATAGAGTGCTGTTTCTATAGGATATGGATAGCTTCACTTCTCCTCCCACTTTGCCTGAGGTAGGGCTTGATGGACTTGTATCTGAAATAACAATTATTTCTTCTGTGATACTGGTACATTTTCATCATTACTACACTGACTTATCACATATGGGATAAAATACAAGCTTTGGACCAAGTTCAGTTCCTGATTTTATTTCTAGCTCTCTAACAGGGGAAAGGCTTTAAAGACTTTAAAGGTTTATAGACATTAAAGGTTTTTACATTTTCTTGTAAGAACCAGCTTGGAGGTTTGGAGTGAAAACCTGAATAATTCAGTCAAGCCATAAACAAGCCTAAGTGATCACACACATTATTGCAATTTTTGGTATATATGTCCTTGAAATTGTATGTAGGGACTGTCTTGGAAAGACAGTGATGCAGTTTTCAATAGGAGAAAACTCCAGTTAAGTAAAAAACATTTCAAAGATTCACACTGTAAAGGTGTCATACTATATCATCCAGTTGATAAACATCCCTTACCTGCAGGTCTGGCTATTCCCTCTATTCCTTCCACTTTGTCATCACGAAGTAATGGATGGAAAAAAGTATAAACAAGATCACACTAAATTTGGAAGAAACATTACATGTTAGTTTAACTGTTTAAAAGTACCAAAACTTGAAAACTTGCATTTGATTTAAATTATGTGTACTCACTTCTGCCACCTCTGGAGAACTGTTCATCAGGCTCTGTATGTAGCTGTTGAGCTCCACTTTCCTTTTGGCTGCTACATCTTTGATATGTGTTCTGCCCAGGACCATCTTATTAGGAAAGCTACACGAGAAGAACAACACAGAGTTTTCAGTTAATTTATCAGAAGTATGTACAGTAAGATTCCATTGCCATTTCCATCCTGAAGTGCTGACATCTGGGGTTTTTTTGCCAATCCAGAGTGGAAACACAGCATGCCAATAGGTTATGACACTCCAGAAAGGCAAGGAAATATTTATAGGTAATTACTACATGTGATATGACACACAGACCACAACACTGAGATGGCTCCTCTGCATCTCCTCCTTAAAACTGAGAGACAACTGCTTTCTCCCTTAATTGCCAACTTTGAGGTCTAGTTTGCCCCTCAGCAGTTTTGTCTCCGTTTCAAGCTATTTCTTCCTCCACCCAGCTGGGAGCAGTTTTGTTTCTTTTGGTAATAGTGTTGAGTGAGTTAGGAACATACCCTGGTAACTTCCAAAGAGGAAAGAGA
Source organism: Passer montanus (assembly GCF_014805655.1). Taxonomy (NCBI): domain Eukaryota; kingdom Metazoa; phylum Chordata; class Aves; order Passeriformes; family Passeridae; genus Passer; species Passer montanus. The sequence continues at coordinate 3,175,423 of NW_024366591.1, forward strand.
ATGCCAAGTTTGTTGTGCAGCTCCTGGAACTCATCAAATGTTCGGAAGACAAATGTTGGCTCAACTTGCCCTTCTCTCAAAACTCTCACTACATAGATCTGCCCAAAACACAAAAATAAAAGCAGTTGATATAAAAACATTATAATAATGACTTAACAATATAATTTTCTTCACAATCAAGTTTTTCTCCTGTAGTAATCCTTCTCCTGAATTCATACCCATTACTATATCCCTTATTCCAACACTGGCATTTCATAGTAGAGTTAGAATTATAAGTAGCCCTTAATGCAAAGTAACATCACGTGGTCTTCCCACAAGGTAGTCAGAGCTGAAGGATGATGCTGAAGGTAGGTAAGGCTGAGCTGTGCACACTCTCCCTTTGAAACCTCACTGGAAGTCCATACCAGGTATACAAAATGTTAACACTGGTGCAGGATTACATTGAGACATGTATATGTTGCCAGAACTACAAAGAACCTTTCAGGTGTATTTTTTCAATTTAATTCCCTCCTGATTCTAAAGGATTCCACTCTTAAAGTGATAATTTGGTGCACTGCATTACACAAAAATAATTTTTCAAAGTGTTGTGAGTACAGTCACAGGATACACTCATATTATTCAAGGGAAATGACGTTAGAGAGCTGCACAGAAAATTCAGTTCAGTGTCCTCATTTTATGGGTAGAGGAGTTAAACTTTTAATATATGATTTAATTTTAAAAATCTAGACAGAATTTAGACCATCCTAACAGTTTCCTGGAAGAGGCGAGGCTGTTTTGGCTTAGACCAGGATACTCAAATATATTTGTTATACAGTGATTCAGTACAAACCTCTTCACTTCCAGCATTAGTCAGATTTGTTCTACCTTCCCTTGCTGGTGTCTTACCAGATTAAGACATTTGCAGCAAGCACAGCTGGAAATAGATGTACATTTTCATCTTTCAATATAGCTCACATTTTCAAAAAGTTCAGGACCATGTAACTTGAGCTGATTATTCCAGCCCAGTAAACAGCAGTAGAGAAATAAAACAACTAAAAAATTGGAAGAAGGTTGCACATCTGCATAGGAATACAAACATTAAGTCTCAAAGTGTAACCCAGGTCTGTTAAAATCCTGAGGGCAAACTGCCTTGGTTGGTGTATCTAGTAAGACTAAGAGTATAAGTGCATTAATACAGGAAACAATGCTTTTACCTAGGAGAAACAAATCAAAGTTTAATGGAAGGTCAGACCAAAACTGGAGTGTCTGATTTTACAACTCCTACTCAGGAAGGAGCCATTTTACAGAAGGCAGCTAAATAAAAGCCCATCAACATGACTCAAATTTCTGTATATTTAAAATAATCTCCACCAACACTACTTCTGCCCTTTCTACTTCCTTCTAGATGCCTTTCAAGAGGTGTTTTCATTTTGAAGGATATTATGGGATGCTAGAAATGCCAGTCTGTACTCCAGTAGTGCTGTTGCTGGTCTACCCTGGCCAGCAGCTCAGCACCCACACAGCTGCTTGCTCACTCCCACCCCCTCACCGGTGGGACAGCAGGGAGAGCCAGAGTGAGAAGATCCGTGGGCTGAGATGAAGACACTTCTGGGGAGGGAAGGTGACGCAAGACAATCGCCACAGCCCACAGGCAGATCCACACTCAGCCAGTTCCCAAACAGCCACCTTGGAACACAACCCTCTCCCATCTCCTGCTTTATTTCTCTACAGCCACCTTTCATTGCTGACATTATACACTGTGGAATATCCCTCTGGCCAATTCTGGTCAGCAGTCCCTGTCCCTGTCTTGTGGGAAGGAAATACACCATCACCCTCCCTGAGTGGAAACAGCTCCCATGCACTTACATAGTGTTTGTCTGGGTTGTATCTCTTCTGATACGTGAACACAGACACTTGTTTGATTCGGCCGTCTTGTTTGAGAGAATAGGTTTTAGCAGAAAATGACAGGATGGGCTCATCATTAGAAGGCAGACCTGAGAAACGCAGCTGGGCCAAGTTGTGAATGAAGAAATTGAACTTTGTGGCAACACTTCCCAGACTGGATTCAATCAGCCTAGAAAAATGAAATGTCAAAACACACAAAAGTGATTCTGTCAATGCATCAGACTCAAGCTGAAGAAAAATAAACCCTATTTCTTACTGACAAAGGAAATGTTTGTAAGAGTGATCACTGGGCTATATAAATAGTATCATACCAACATTTAATAGAAGACTCATTATCCAAATTTGGAGTAAGTTTTTAGTGAAGATGTGAAGGCTTTCCAGACATGCATCCAACTCTGGAGCCCTGGCAAGACATGGACCTGCTGGAGCAGGTCCAGAGGAGGGCCACAGAAATTATCAGCAGGATGAACACCTCTCCTGTGAGAACAGTCTGATAGAATGGGATTGCTCAGACTGGAGAAGGGTCTGAGTAGATTTTATTGTGGCCTTTCATGGGTAGGCCATTCCTACTTAAAGGGAACTTATACAAAAGATGGGGACAAACTTTTTAGCAGCTCCTGCTGTGAGAGGACAAGGGATAAAGTGTACAAGGAAAGATTCAGATTAGATATCAGAAAGCAAATTTTTTTACAGTAAGAGTGGTGGAACACCAGAACAGGTTGCCCAGAGAGGTTGTAGATGTCAGGAAACATCTCTGAAGAAGTTCACCTAGTTGTGAATGCCCCTGCTCATTGGAGGGGGATTGGTCTTAGATGGCCTTTAAAGATCCCTTCCTATGTAAACTTTTCTAGGATTCTAAGTTGCATGCACACCACTGCAGTTTCCCCAACATATCTGAAGTACAGTAACATTTTTCCAACACATATCAACATCTCAGTTACACTGAATGCACTCCTCCCTTAGCCTGGGGCATCATCCCTTCCTCCCCAGCATGCAAAAGATGCAAGAGAGAACTTCTTTTCCATGCTTTCTATCATATATTTTGCCATTAAATAATTTAGGATGTATTCAAAATGTAAGTGTTAAACAGCCAGACAGAATTATTTACTCTCAGCACTTTAAACCAATATTTCACAACAGGTCACCCCTAAAATGTGCAAGCTTGTAATTCAGTACAAGCATTACTCTTACACAGATATTTAGGATGTATTCAAAATGTAAGTGTTAAACAGCCAGACAGAATTATTTATTCTCAGCACTTTAAACCGGTATTTCACACCAGGTCACCCCTGAAATCTGCAAGGTACTTCAGCACAAGCATTACTCTTGCACAGAATTCATCTTACTTATGTAGTTAACTGATCTTTTATGATTCTACAGTGTAACTGTTCAACTTGTACAGACACATTTGTCACCATCCCCAGTAGATTTTTTCCTATCAGAAATGAGGATGATACTGGGAGATATTTCAATATTTCCCTAAGCCAGTACCTTGTAAAGAAAATGGTGGCTTCTGCATCTGTTGTTTGGGGCTGGAGAGCATCCTGGACATACTTCAAGTCCTGAACCCCACTTAGTTCTGGTAAACCAGAAGAAAGCATCTACAAGAAATTGAAATTTATTTTTAATGCAATAAACCAAATATGATTTTATACTGAAATTATTAAGACTTAGACCCTCAAATTCATTTGTAGCTGCACTAAATTGCTAAATACTAACAGCAATAGACAACAATTACTTATAATCAGCAGTTATTCACTATTTCTGCTGAACTAAAAGCAATTAAAAATTCCTTGCAGTGTGACTTGTGGTAGTATATTAGTTTTAAATTCTCAAGAAAGAGGTAGGCAGCACAAAAGCTTAAAAGATTTCAAATAAAGCTTTCCCATAAAGTAGATCAGATGTTTCTAGCTTTTAAAAAAAGCCTGTATAATGAATTTCTGCAGCACAAAAAGCATAGTTTTTAATACAACCCAGCATGAGAGATCTATCAAGTTTCAATTGAATGTGCAAAATGATTACCAGTGAAAGTAGGTTAAGGAAGAGGCTGGCATGTTTCCTTATCAAGTTGTAAGCTTGGCAACAGAGATCCACGAACAGCTGGAAGCGAATTGTGGGTTTTTCCCCACCATTAATGACATAAGCCATATCTGATGTCAGCACAAAAGGAGCTCGATCCCTGTTCAAAAAGCACAGAATTCATGAGTTCACCATAAGGTCTCTTCACTGTCATGTGCTTGTTGCTGCCCTCCATCCCCACCCTGAGGTCATGCTATTAAATATTCCATTCATGCTGTTTCACGGGTTTGGCTTGGGTTCCTCTCCCACCTGCCTCAGGTTACGCAGCACATTCACATGGTACTGGACCTACAGCAGATCTCCCAGAGAACACTTGGAAAGAAAATCATTCTCCACATTGCTTAGGTAGAGAAAATACCTTTTAAAGCTACCAAACATCTGTGCATGTCCCAAAAACTTCCCAAAGTCGATGTGGAACATATGCCCGGTGTTCCGGAGCATTATGTTATCATTGTGGCGGTCACAGATTCCCAGGACGTAAGTGGCCACACAGCATCCTGCACAAGAGTAGATGAAGTTCTCTGAAGCCTGGGAGGGAGAGAAAAGAAGTGAAATGAGATCAAATATCAGTGGAAAAACATAATTCATGTATTCAACAGTCAACCTCGATGAGTGCAAAATCCAACCAAGGCAAAAATCCAGACCCTAAATTTGCTTTTCCCCTCCACAAAGAGTGTTCTTTATACAGTTAGCTTTGCCAAAATCTCTTGACATCCCACTTCCAGCAAAAACGGTTATTTTGTTTTTTACATAAATCAAAGAGAAAAGAGGAGTCGAAGACAAATCACAAACAATGTTAGCAAAGAAAAAGGTACAACACTCGTATTTCCAATGTATTGCAATGGCATTATAGCCCAAAGAAACATTTTAAATTTTGAATCTCATGGGTACAAGAGGCCACTGCTCCTAAACTACAATTAACAGCAGCCCTGTCTTAAATTTAAAGTCCTTTTTTTCTATATCCAATAAAAACTCTTGATGAGAATCCTGAGAATGCATCTGGCTCCCCTTTATAGGAGAAGATTTTCATTTGCTCTTTTGCAAATATAGAACAAAATTAAGTTTCTTAAATCCACAAACCAAAAATTTCAGTGGAAGACCTGCAATATGAATTTCATTGTTTCATCAGATTGTACTTAGCCCTTTTAAAAGATCTTCCAAAAAAAAACAAACCCAGTGCTGAAAAGTTACCTTTTCATACTCCTCCTCTGTAGGATTATACTTCCGCAACCACTCAGCCAGAGGCTTGTCCTTAAAAGAACCTGTCACTCCATATTCCACTTGAATTTTTCTCAGTGTATCTGAAGCAGGAACAAGCTCTACCATGCCTTGATATAGAATAAAATAAAGTATATTTAGCCATCTCCTTAAGTGATGCTGCATTTTTAATATTTGGTTGAAATCTTCCTAACAATTATCAACCTTACAGTCTTAGACAACCTCCTTGAAAACCTGGTCATGTGCAAAAAAAATTCTATTAGTCCCCCAAGCATTTCCACATGTTACAAAGTAAATGTAGCAATGCAACTTAGCTTACTTTTCTACAACTAGTTACAGTTGCTAGAATACACGCTGAAGTTATTATTTCAATCATTAGTTTCTACCACAAACTTTTACTCTAAATTGGGCAAAATACTGTGATGTTGGCAATTCCCACACACTGACAGTGAATTAATCTAGTAACTTTATCTGCTGTCAAGTGTTGAAACAGACCAGACAGTGGGCTTCATATGTGGCCTTACTTTGGAGAAATAATTTACTAAAAATATTTGTACAACTAAATCATAAAAGGAAAACATTTAGTTGATTAGCAGAATTTTACTTCTATTTTGACAAGAGCTACTAAAGGTACATCTGTAATTTACATCCATTTGACTTTTCCCCTTCAATCTTTCATGTACTTTAAGGACACTAATATTAGCAGCAAGAAAAAAATAAGCACATAAATCAAGTCATCATTCAGAGTAGGAGGAAAAGCCATCTGTTTCTCTAAAAAGCAAGTCTTACATAAATAGAAGCTTTTTGCTTCGTTTTGCCAACCGAAATTTCCATCTTTTCTATATATTAAGGAGTTTTGGTCATGCTGTTCATCCAGCTAAAGAAATATTTAAGTTATTGTTTATCCTCTTAAATATCTTTGGTTTCTTTTGGCCAGCTGTAGAGAATTAGCTAAAACTAGCAAAAAGCATGTTCAAGGTGCAGGGCACAGCATTTGCACTCAGAGTTCTGTGACCTACTTTCAAGCCCCAGAGACAGCCTCATATTGCCAAGGAACTTTCACCAGAATATGACACAAATGCTGGGGGACAGTGTGTGTGCATGACAAGGGCTGATTCAAATTTTTCTTCTTTTTGCACGTTTCAGTACCAGAATGATACTCCCTGACTCAACTAGAGCAGATTCCAAATACTTTAGCATTTTGGTTTGCATTGGAATACTTTCACCATAATTAAACTTTCAGAATAAGGATTGCTGTAGCAAAGTTATTTTCTTGTGTTGCAGTAAGAGCATGAAGAGCAACGTTGATTTTTATCACTGTATTTGTTTGTTCCACTGTTCATTGACAACAGAACACTCATGAGAAGAAACACATCTGGATGCCACTGAGCCATCAGGAAATTCAGAACAATCTAACTTATTATACTCTTGAGTACTCAAGTTCCTTGCAGTGGAACTGTTCCTTGGCACCTTCTACCCAGAGGCTTTTCACTACCAGTTTGACAAGAAATTGAAGGAAGGGAGCAAAGATTAAAGGAAGCATCTGGTTTAGCACCTCGGTCTTTTCCAGTTGAGAGACACTTGAAGATAACCATCCTTAGATCCAGTCCCTCCTGCAGCCAGATCTTATCCATGATCTTAATCATTTGTAAAGCCAACATATCTTGTCTCAGATCTTCTCCAACCTTAAATGGAAAATAAAAGTTAACCAGTGACACAGTAAACTTTAAAGAGGAACAGACTAAAATTAAACTTTCACATGTGGTAAATTTTTATGTTTTATGGACTGTTCACTTGTTACTTCTAGATAGACAGGAGCAAACTCATGGAATAACTAAGCTTATTTGTCTATGCTAAAATTAATTGATACCAATGAAATAGTGATTATCATTCAACATCTTTTCTCCAACACACATATAAGGCCTACCTTAAACATCACATTAATTTCTTCTCCCAGCGGGTCTGCATTTATCAGTGCAACTTTCAGTGGTACTGCATTGGAGCTGAAGAAAGAACAGGCCTGCAAGTAGATCCAATGTCAATGGTCAGAAAGGACTATTCCTGCTAGCCCAGAAAACAAGACATTCTGACAACAAGCAGGTTTGACACACAATGTGTCTATTCAGACTTCTAACATTTCAATTGTGGTGAATACGTGCTTCCTTTGAATAACGAGCCCTTTGGCTGTTATTTGTTGAATTCTTGTACAAAAGCCAACAGTGCTGCACAGTAATGTTTCAAACATTCTGAAGGGAAGAGTGAATAAAACATGAATAAGTATTTTATCAGCAGCTTTTTCTTGAAACCTAGAAGATGTATTAAAAACGTGTATTTGAGTGTTTCACTGTATCTTCTCATTCATCTGCTTTCAAATCCCTGCTCATGATTTAATAGTTACAGTAGAGAAGGAAAGTCAGATGAGCTGTCTCTCAAACACAGGATTAGTTCAAGCGTTAACGAACCTTAGGTTTTCAGTCATGCATGATGATATAATCAAGACTGTGGTTGAGCAGATATTGTCAAACCTTGCAGTGTTCTGGAAAAATAATTTACCTTCTTCTCCTACATTATTACCTACTGAATCTTCACAAAAAAATTAAGCTACTGCCTCCCTCCCCAGCATATCTGGACACAATCAGTATTGGGTAGTTTCATGTGTTCCACAGTATTTAATCACTGCTTGAACTTTATATTCTTGGTCAATTTCCTCTTTTGATTACTAATGCACCTTGGACATTTTCATGCACTTTCAGGATTGCTGGTCTCATGAGACTGGGCCCAAAGAGGTAATAAGTTATTACAGATATATGTCTATATTTTTTAACACAAGTACCTTTGCTGGTTTTACACTGTATTTGTACACATTTTTTTCTTTGCTCACTGAATTTTGCTGCCTTATTCAATAAGCATTTTTGATTAAACCCCATCTTGACAGTGTAAAGGGCTTTGAAGCACTTGAAGTGGTTTTTTTTCATTTGTAAAACCTTTACCTAGATGTAATTTTCACAAAAGGGTTTTGAAACCCTGAATGTGCAGTACCTTAATATTTAACTCTTTTGCCACAAGACTGGGGTTGAGAGGCAAACGGCATTTGTTCTTCAAGAAAAACAACTGCACACGCTCCATGCCATTTTGCAAGGCAACCTGCAGACAAAAAGAAAATTCAGCTGACATTTTCCTCATTGAATCATCTACAGAAAACTTCTGGACAAAATTACCCTGAAGGCACTATTTGAACTCCTCAATGTCAGAGGAATGCTAGAAACCACAGCTCCTGGTTTAGCTAGGACAAATACCTCAGCCTAGCAATGTAACACTCATCACACTTGTTTGTGGGGGTTTTTTTGACTGAACCAGATGACAGCATCCCACTCCATCAAACTCTTAAGTTCTACTATCAGCACAAAACCAGATATCCCATTTTTTTGCATGATGAGATCATTCTTCAGCAGTAACAGGTTTAAATTAATTTCCAGTTGATCACAGACACAAACCATCCTATATCTTCTTGCCCTATCACCTCACCACTATATGTTTCAGGTGACAAACTTGACAAAAGCATCAACTTCATTAAACTTTGCAGAGCAACAGGTTCATAAAACTTCCTATACATTTACATAACATTTTGAATTTAGACTAAAAAGACAATTAAGTGGATTAGTTTTGAATTAAAAACATATACACACCTGCCGAGCAGATCCACTTGTTTGCTTTACTCTTTCTGCTACCATTCCAAAGAGCTGCACTAGTCTGGTCTGCTTCTCCAGCTCTTCCCTCAGCCTTTTTCCACAGATTGAAAGAAAAGCTCCAAGAATTTGCTCATACCTTACACCAAACTTTGTATCATACAGTGTGTCCTTAAGAAGCCTGAAATAAAGGATCTAAGTTAAATTTTCCTATGGAAAATACAGCAAACAATGCAATATTAAGACATTAAAACAGTTTAATGAATCAGTGCTATGTATGTCTGAAGTTACAGATACACAGGATAGAAAAGACAAGAAGTTTGTGCTTTGCAGAGGCACTATCTTTCATTAAAAACAACAAACCAACAACCGGGATCTACATTCTGTATAATCACCATTCATAACAATCATTGTTATGTTATTGAATGATGATGTTAAGAAGGATTTTCTATCTGGAAATATTAATGTTGTGGCACACACATTACACGAGCAATGAACAAAGAGCTCCTTACCAGTACAGGTAGTGCGCAACCCGAATGCTTCCCAGTGCCCGAGCCAGAAGAAATTTCACAAGAGCACTGTCAAGGTAGGTTTCATACTTCAATGCCTAAATACAATGGAAATTACAGAAATCAGGTCTGCATTTAAATTCTTGATGAAGACATATTTTGTGACTAATGCACAGACAGAGTTACCATAAATACTTTGGACAGTCACAAAGAGATTATTTATTCAAATTCCTTCCTGTTTCCCCTACTGTGCACTACCGTTAGAGGCACACAACTGCATTTCTGCTGCTGGTCAGAAGCAATTCCTTTGGATTTTCAAGAGCCAGAAAAATTTAAACTTCTGTGTAGGCAGAAAGTCTTACCTGCACAAACTGAGGGAGGAAATCTGTTAACTCATCATCACTCAATGTCTCTATCCAGTTCACAGCTGTATTTCGTACTTCCTGATCAGCAAACCTAGAAAGTCACCACAAATCCACATCAAGTTTTCTCTGTTCATGTAGGATTTTTATTCTTGTTCTTTTTTTGAGATCAGCTAGATAGAAAAGCAATCTTATAAAGTCTTTAAAAGCTCAGTAAGGGACCTACAAGACCCTTCATCACATAAGATGCAACCACATGTGCATGTTTAGGACAAGCACACTCAAAACCTCTGAAAACTCTGGCTGTATAAACTCCTGTCTTGTTGCATGTTAAACTTCAGAACCCTCACCACGATTGCTGTGCTTTCACTACATGACTTGGTTAAGCCTACATCAATAAAGTAAGCAAGGGGTTCTATCAAATTTTAAAAACATTTAACTTTTTCTGCAAGAAATTCAGCAGTATTTTCCCACAGAACACCATTCCAGGATCTTCTACCAAAGAAGAGTCATTTAATGCTGAACGAAACACAAGAGAGTTTATTTACAGTTTTCTTACTTTGAATCAAGCAGTTCCAGTGCAGCTAAGGGTGACAGAGGAGGCCACCTCTGAAGTAAGGAATATATTTCTGGAAGACTTGCCCAGTCCCAGTGAGGGGCACTAACCAGTATTTTTGGTAGGCTATTAGGATGGCTATGACAATAATGTCTCTTCTCCCACAAAAATTCTTTATCTTCTTTTGACAGCCTGCAGACAAGAGCATTCGGTTTATAATGCACATGATAAACCACCACCTGAAAAACCCCAATGTCACCAACTGTTGTATTCAGACAGAGAATTTAACACACAGAATGGAATGACATTGAAAGGACTCTTTCCTCCACAAAAGTCAAAACAAGAAGCCAAATAAAGCCTCAGACATTAAGGAAACATTTGTTCAAATTTATAATTTCGGCAGGACAAAATTAGGTTTTAGTATAATCTGAAATAAACCAAAACCAGCAATGTTTGTTTGGTGCAGATGAGTAGGAAAGGCAGCCAGAAAAGCTCCCACGGCACATGAACAGCCACTGCTGGAACTCCCTGGAACTGAGAAACTGCCAAGCAGGAACAGGTGACTATAACAGGCAAAGGGGCAGCAGTCTAATAGCAAAAAACTAATAGCACCAGCCAAGGAAAACAGAAGAAAATTCATTAAGTCAGTACCATGATTTCGCATATTAATTCAATCTCTTGTTTAAACCTCTACAGGTCTTCAAAATATATTAAAAAAATTACAGAAACTTAAGAATATATAAGCATTCCACATCCTAGCTACAAAGTGTTATGTGCAAAAAGAGCCCAGCTGGAAGAGATGGACGTACCCAATGGTGCTATCCTTGGAGAGAATGGCAAGGAGACGTTCTCTCAAGGGTTTTTCTAATGTTTCTACAGAATGATGCGCAGTAGTCTTTGCAGCTTGAGGAATTTTATACTCAATATCAAAAGCATGGGATGGGAAATCAATCTGCAAAAAAAGAAAAAAAAAAGAAAAAGAAAAATATTGATGCAAGTCCTTAAGTAAAGAAAGCTCACCCTCCCAGCAGTCTCAGATGTTTGGGTATCTGAACTCTTTAGTTCTGCAAGTGAAACAGCCCCCAGATACTGTTTGCTGAGTATTTTTTTCCATCTCAATTCTTCTACATGACGACAGCTCCTAAATGTACAGCTGTGTTATTGCACAATGCAGTGGCTGGAGCACTCCTCAGAAGAGAAGTGAGAATGCTTAGAGCAGAGATAATCACAGAGCTGTTCAAACCCACACCAGCGGTTTCCACCCAGCCACCCACTCAGCCATGTTCTGGGACTGTTGAGCCATGCCTAGTAAGGCACCTGCTCTTTGGAGGGAAAATTGAGCTCTGAATTGAGAAAGAGAGGTGCTTATGTTCTGTAAAGGAGCTGGAATTGCTACTGCTGGTGTCCAGACCACTCCCATCTCAGCATGCATTTCTATGAATTGCTTTCAAAAACATTCTCTCCCAGTACTGACAGCATGTCATGCCAAAGCACTTCTGATTTCTCTTATTTCCAGACAGTTATTCAATAACAGCTTTGTAGAGACTTCCAAGAACTTCCTATTCTCTGCCCTTACAGTTTAGTAATCACTATTCTATACTGATTTTCGAGTATTACTGAGCAGTACTTTCCCTCTCCCCAAAACATTCACCTAATAAGACTTACAAATTACAATATTCAAACAAAGCACAGAGTAAAACAGAATTATGTATAACCTGCAATACTATTCTTTCCATATTTCCTTTCTTACTGGTCATCCCTGACACATGATGTGGATGTGAGGAGGTCCACAGTTGCAACAGCTTTGTCCCACTAGTTAACAATCTGAGAAAAGAACATGCACAGGTTATTCACAGTCTGTTTACTTCACCAAAATATTAGCTGCCAAATTAATTTACTGATTTTCACTGGCTGTCATCTGTACTTTAAGTGCTTTAAAGGGATGCACACAACTTTTAAGTGAAAAAGGCAAAGGAAAAAGTTCAGTGTTGATTTAGTTGACACAGATAAATTAGGTGCTCCCTGTTCTTTAAGTCAGAAAAGGAATATTTTTGCCTCTGAGAAAAAACTCAACACACACACACGCTCTTCTTAGCTTCTAGAAAAAAGGCCCAGGCATATGAATCTTACAGGCTTCACCATTTGCTTTGACTTCTCACATTACCAGATTCTGCAAGGGCATATCAAATGACATTTACATTTGCCAGGGTATTCTCAACATTAACACCATTTCCAGGTGTAGTAGGACACAACTGAAGACATGTCATAAATCAATTAAGTGTTGAATGTTAGGTACAGAAAACTTCTATCAGTCTTTTAAAATCAAAGAGTTGCTTAAAAGACTGCTTGAAGGCCAAGCCTTAAGTACATTTTGCAAGACATTTTAGGGTTTGCAAGTATTTCAAATAAAGAACAGGTTGTTATATGTAAATATTAATAGGAACTTGTCATGCCAATAAAGATTACCAAATTGTGCCACTAAAGCACAACTGAACAGCTTATTAATTTTAATAATTCTTCAATTTAATACAGTTGCCACAACCTTCTGTCTCATCCACAAATAATGATGACTCAAGCCTCTCCACATGCACTTCAGCAGAATGAATTTTAACTTGGCCATGGATTCAAAACATATAAATGACCAGTTTTGTTCTCCCCATATTTCAGTTAGTTTCAAGCTGTAGCTCCTGCCTGCCATTGATGCTATTTTCAACTGTAACTGCAGTATTTGGCTACCAGTTTTAATTACCCAGGTCTGGATTTAATTTATGTGGACTGCAAGGGGGTTAGACCACTAAGCATCTCTACAGCTCTTACACACAGACCACTTAGCAAGCTCTGGCACAACACACATCACTGTAGTGCTCTGCATAAACAGAAAATACAGTTTTCTCCCCAAACTAACTCATGTGAGAACACCATGAAGACAAGATAAATTTGCAATTCAAATAAAAAGCTGTGTTTTCAAATACTGTGAAGTGAAATGTGGTATTTAGATAGGAGACTGAAATGCAGCATTTGAACAGAAGGTTGAAATAAGCATCATTTATGAAAAGAAATCCAAGCTTTGGTGAAGACTGAAAGCAGCTGCAGGCCATCTTTGCAATGCAGGAAACCCTAAACTCTGTGACACTCTCAAGCTGTTGGAATCATCACCAGACAGAAGAGAAAGCAGAACAAGTAAAGTCAAACCCAGAACCAGAGGATGCAAAGCACACAAAACAGCCACAAGCAACACATAGCAGTAACTGTCCAGGAAAGATGTGGCTGCCTTTCTGCAGCCTTGCTTGACAATTTAAACTCCCAGGAAGACCTAGAAGTCAGCAGCACACATAAATAGGAAACCTTAAGCATGAATGCAGAAGCTGTTTTCTGTGTGATCACTTCTGCACCATGATGTCTAATTTGGGCACCAGAGGTTCCAGCCTGCTGGTCCATGTCTCACTGAGTAGCTGCCCCAGTGGAGAAGTGTTTTGGAATGAGCTTTGTAATCAAACTTGGAAAAGCAAGTTGAACCACTCTAGAAACACTCAGCTTGGGGAAGTTACAGCAGGCTTTTCATTCTTAGTGAAAAATATGTAACAGCATCCAGCAGTTGTATTTGAAGGAAAGCCAGTTGAAACCAGAAATATGCCACACGTTTAACACACTGGCTAATTATCTCTTTATATTAATTGTTTAAAATAAATCCAGCTCTAAATCAAAAGGAATTATTTTAGAATATTCTGGGGTACAATCATTCAAACAATATCCAGCTTCCTGCAGCAGTGAAGTTTTTTTCAGCCAGTTAGATGGAAATCCTACAACACAAGACCATGTTTTGTCCTCTATTTAATGAAATGTATTTTTTCTGTATCAGTATAGTTTACAATTCTTATCTTTATCATGGCCTACTACATTCAATATCAGAGAGGAAATTTCTATAGTTATGGGTGTGGAGGAAGCTCTACACAGAGCAAATCCTATTGATAGTCTTACCCATGTTTTGGATACTTACCGCCTAAAATCAAATAGAGGTAGAGAAACCTGACCCAAATTTTCTGGGCCCTTTCTCTGCTTATTTGAGTCAGGGGAATTCCCACTACTTTGATTTAGTATTCCAAACAAAGTCAGACGTAAGACTGATTCCAAAGGCAACTGTGAAATCTGGATGGGGAAAATTATTCTATAAAATAAAAGTATTAAAAATAAGTCAATTAGAAAAAAGGCAGCAGTTAGTAAGTTACAGGTTTATCCATATAATCCATTTATGCTTCTTGCTTTCAAAAAGTCAATTAACACTGAAGAAAAAGTGTTAAAAATCCATGCAATCATATTTCACTCCACTTCTTCTCCCACAGCAATGGTTTGTAAAACCTGCTAAATTACACTTCTGCACTACGGTCAGATTTGGAACAACCCTTTTAATCTCTGTCTATTAAATCACATTCCTTGCACAGAACTGACTGTCCAGCAGAACCAGTTTTCCCACTCCACTCACTAGGAAGAGCACACAGAATTCCATGTTAGCTACCTCCTAATTTTTCAGATTGAAAGGGTCAGCTGACAATAGTTTCCCATCCAAATGAAAGAATCTATTAAGAATACTAGAAGTTAAATTCTAAATGGTACAAAACCTATAAAGCAAGCAGCTGAAGAGTATACACACCTCACTGAGTTATTCAAGTTTCCACTTTTGTTTACACTGTTTTTACTGCCTAAAAATGTTCTTTTAGTTTGATTTCTCTGTAAAACCTGACAACTGCACCATAAAGCACTACACTGTTGTCAGCAGCTTTTAAGCAACCTAGCAGACCTTTCACTGTAACACACTAGTACTTGCCAGCAAAAGATCTGACAATTAATCCCATGTATCACCAGAAAAAAAAAGGTAGTTGGAGTACTCTCTGAAGGCAGGTGTTCTAGAAACTCTCATTGCTGGTCTGAAATAATTTGCTCACCACAAACTTGCAGGGTATTCCTTAGGGTTTATCTCTGACCTTTAAAAACAGTCAGGAGAAGAGATATGGGGCACCATGGAGCTCACATGATGCCTCAGCTAAGACAGGCTGCCTGACAACTCAAGTGGCAGAGATTAAGCTGTGCACAGATAATGAAAACTGTTCCCCTTTCAGTCAGCAGAAACCACCTGCCATTATGTCCCCATCTTTTCTGTGTGTGCCCTCCCTTCTTCCTTTCTGTATTTGGAATAAAAGCTGATTCAACATTCATGTTAGCAAAAGTGAGACATTGCTTTTCCTCTCCAGTTACATACATTGAGCAGTACCTACAAGCTTTATTCTTATCTTATTTATCCCTCTTACAGCAGCACAAACCATTCCAATTGCAAGGAATGTCATGACCTTCCCAACTCCCTCTAACTGTATGCTACAAACACATTAGCACAGGGCACTTGTCCATTTCATTTCCATTTCCCCTTTAAAATGAGTACTGAAAAGCCATTTGGAAAAGTATTTCTGATTTTGATCAGTAAATTGTTCTTTGGACACTTGAAATGGAATTAGAACCATGAGCTGAATGACAGCATTCAGTGGCTAGCTAAAACAAAACATTTTATTGAGTTTTAACAAACTAAAGTGACTTACAGTTCATCCCATTTAATCAAGTAGAAGAAGTTCTTGTATGTGCCAACCTTCTTGGACTGAACAGGTTTGAAGAGATCTTTTCCATTATGAGTCAGAGAACAAATCAAGTAGTATTTTTCATAGCTGGGTAAAGAAAAAAGTTAAACATAAAAAACCTCATAAAAGTATTTAAAAAAAAAAAAATATATATATGGAGGAATTTTACAATAAGTAATTAACTTACTTTGACACCCAACCAGAAGAAATGCCATGAGCAGCAAATATTGTGAACTGGAGATGTTCTGTGGCAGTCCAAGCTTCCTTGGTACTCTTACTCTCTTCTGGAGAAATTGCTGCTGAACTGCTACAGGAATTTGTGTGGAGCTGCAGAAGGGCCTCAACTGCTCTTGTTAACTGGTCCATACTCACTTTCAGAGGGTGTTCAGGCTGCAGTGAACCTAAATGAGAATTGATTTTGGATGCATTTCTTCCTAAATTAGCCACCTCAAAACAGTTTTCAAATAAAAACTGAAGAACTTTACTCACCAGAGGGGCTCTTGCTATTGTCATCACCACATTTTAAGGATACCTACACAATAAAGTCAGAGGAAATTTCAATACTGAAAATACATATTAGTTTTCCATGGCTATTAAGTATCATATACAGAAATTATGAACTATCTGAATTAGGCTCATATTTAAGTTTATGTAACATCTTCTCACTCAAAGTTCCTCAAGAGTAAACTAACAGCATCACAATTTCCATATGATGCAGCAACTATTCACCAAATTCAAAAGCTCATGTTTTGTTAAGTCAACTGCTTTGACATTCTTTATATGAAGTCCAGAAAGACACAGTACATTGGAATATTGCCCAAGATAATCTAACTTCTCTAGGCAGAGATAAAACTTGCTCAGGGCCGTTATGGATGAAAGCAGAGGTCATCAGACCAGTAATTTAAATCTGAACAGGTTTAAACAGCTTTTTTTGTTTTGTTTGTGGCATTTGGTAAGGCACATTTTGCTGGCAGAGTTATAAATTTACTGAATTAAAAAATATTAAACAACTGAGAAAATGAACAGTTAGGACTATTACTTTGTACTGTCTTTGTCTGCTTCTTGGACTGCTAAAATGGAAGTCTCAACATGATGCAACATCACAACATGTCTAGTCTCAACAAAGACACTGTTTCACTGTTGAAACCAAGAGGTGACAAACAAATCATGGGAATTCACTCCCATCTAATCAGGAAGGGTTTCATGCCCAATGCAAGTCCTGATAAAACAAAAATTTTTAATGAAAACTAAGCTTGTGCTTTCAAAACAAACCCCAGTGAATTCCTAACTTCTTCCAAAGTTTGCCACAAGTGCTGCAGAAGATGAAAGCTCTCCTTACACTTCAAGTGTACTAATTGAACATCTTCAACTTAAAAGTCTGAATATCAAAAGATTTCACATTCTTACAAAAACACGGTCACTTTGTCCAACTACAATTACTTTGAAAAAAAATAAAACAGTATCTTACAAAAGATTACAATTCAACAAGTCCTCAATACTTATAGCATTTTTGTTTCTGAAAGCAGTCCTACATGTCTTCATACACCTTACTTTGTTAGCCAATGTTCACCATAAAATAATCACAGGGTTTTATTCATAAAATCCCACCTTTTTCAAATTCTACTGGAGCAATGTTATTTTTGGGAGCTATTTGTACACTGTAATCTAATTATTTCTACAGCTTTCTCCTACCAAAAGCAAACATTGAAAAAATATTTATACACTGTATTTCACTATGTTGTCTTAATGTCTTCTGCACTTCCCTGTAAGAATTTCAGTTCTTGTGACAACTATATTTATCTGTCTTCTGCTCAGGATTACAAATACACCACTGGACTGATGAAGCCAAAAGCAAACAGAGCATCACGTGAGTTGCCACTTTGGTAAAGCAGCAGGACAACAGAAATAGCATTGCAAGATTATTTAGCTTTTTTATTTGCACACTTCTCCACTTAACGACTGTTTTTGACAACATGACTTGAGGCTGTCCTGCTCAACTAAACCATTCATTACAAGGCAATTACACCATGAAATTCTGGGCTGTTTGAGAGATTTTGGGTTTGTCTTTATGCTCAGGAATGCCAGAGCATAAACAGTTAAGAGTTTTAAGATGCTATTTTTTAAGATGTCACAAACACTACTGGGAAAATACATGATGTCAATTCCTCCTTTAAAGCATAACTGCATTAATTTTAGACAGCATGAGCTCCTGTCAGTTCCCCTCAGTCAGATTTAGTGGCATCTGCTGTGACACAAGTTTCTAGTTGCACAACCAGAAAACAGTACTTTAAAATCAGTTTTTAAACAGTCATTATTTAGAAAAGGAAAATATTCCCAAAGCAAGCGATTAATGCAATAACAGCAGAGAGATGTCAAAACAAACGGAAAATGGCAAGTAAAATAAATAAACAAATAAAACCCAACAAAAAAATCCCAACAGAGTCCTGACAGAACTGTTGCTGGTATTTCCAGTTACTAAAGACTGTGAAATAAAATTTATCAGTTAAAAGATGCAATTTATAGAGTGAAAGTTTACCTCAGCATTTTTAATCCTTGGGAGATTAACAGCCCTCCTGAGCTTCTTCACTGATTCCGTTATTGCAGGAGTCTCTACACAATCCAATGTAGAACAGATTTTTCTGACAGTCTTAATTACATGATCTACTGCTTTATGCTGGTTCTAATAAGGAATGTATGAGAGAACACATTGATCTGATCACAATTGTGAAACCCAGTATTGCTTTAATGTTTTTTAATGAATTGCCAAGAAAATGTCACTATGAGATGCACATCTTCATTACATTAAACTGTGGTGTAATGATTGGAATAAAGAAAAACCTCAGTATTGAGAACTTCCTTATGAATGCCATATACACAGTAATACAGATCCTAGAATGGGGTGCCAGGAAACATTAGGAGGCTCCCAACCATTTTTCTATTAAACTTTTGGCAAACAATTATTTCTAATGAGATACTAAGCTCCATTTCCCTCATGGCCTAAAAAGAAAGTGCAGTTCAAAGAAGAATATTCAATTAGTGTGAGGAAGCAATGCTAAAGAAGCAGTATTCCAATTTCAGCCCACAGGTTTACATTACACTGACACTTCTACTACTTACACTACAGTACTGCTTCCATGATGGAACCAATCTTAATTTACTTTTGTAGGCTACTTAAGACAAAGTTGAGCTGCTCCCAACATTCTCTTCCTTCTACTCTTCCAACAGAAGAAAAGCCACTCAAGTGAAATCTGAATTATCCTAGGTTTCCTGGGGTTTGTTTTTTAAAGTAAGGAAAGTCTTCACCCAATTTTAAAGAACACATGTAGAATATTAAAATATTTGCTTCAAAATAATAGTTTACTTTTTAAAGGTTTAATGTATAGGTTTCTATCACAATAACTTCTGAGCGCTTACACCTAAACAAGAGGAATAATTATTGCAATATTCTCTCACTAAGATGTAAATTGATTCCCAACCAGCACTCTTCCAGACATATACTCATGGCCTTCCTGCAAATGGATAGCAAAGAAGCCATTTGAATCAGAAAGTTTTTAAATTGAGAGTTACCTGGCAACAATTAACTGTTCTAGTAAGAAAATAACCACAGAAGTCAGAAGACGCTGTAAATATTTAAGCCATTCTTCCAAAGCTAACAAATTGAAGGTAACAGCTTCTTCGTGACATGGAAAGAGAAATTTCTACTGCTATTTTCCTCACAGGCTCTCAAATCTCAATAAAAAGACAATTGATAACTTTCAAAGTGTTCAACAATGTGAAATCAAAGCCCACGTAGAAATTATTTATTCTTCACTTGGATTAGCCATCTTCAGCTACTGAGTATGTAAAGGAGTTCACTTCATGAAGTAAAAAATTCAAATGCAGAACTGCTGCTATTTGGATCTAATCATCACCACCTACCAACTACATCTCCCAACCTTAAAAAGCTCAATTTCCTACAAGCGCAACAAAGGGCAGAACACAAATCTGAATTGAGATGTTTTGCATTCCTCATCTCAGCCTGTGAAATCACAGCTAAACAAAGAAGCTGAAGCAGCTGCAAGAGCAAAGCAACAAAAGCAGCACCATGGTAGGGAGCAGTAACAGCTCACTCTTCTACAAAAGTTTGTGTTCAAAACCACCCTTGAGAAGGTGGTGAATCACCACCAAGGGAATTAAATAATATTAAGGGAGTATGGAAATAGCAGACAGCAGCTTGTTCAGACCTGCATTCCTGGAGAGGCAAACAAACATAGTGGAAATAAAAAGTATTGCAATTAAGTAATTAATTTCAAGACTGGTTAAGAAACACAGTTATCTAATGTTTAAGCATTTAAGATTTCAAGTTACATTACTATCAGCAGTTAAAAGCAGCTTCTCCTTTGAGAAATGAGCAAAGCAGGTTATATCCATGAGCTTTTGCAGACGGGCTATTACTCTAAACTATTCAACATGCAAGCTGCTTTAGGCTACCTGTCATACACTGAAACAGACAATTTCTTTTGACAGGGTACTTTAAATTCATTGAATAATGCAGAATAAGACATTATTATGCTTTGTGTAGAACTTACATGTATGTTCCAAACATGCTTCAGTTCTAACTCCATTGTACACAACTGTTCCTGCTCTCTATTATGCAGATTTTTATCTGTTAGTAAATACATCCTTCATGGCTGGCAACTACAGACATAGTCAGAATTCAGACCTCTTCCCTATTCTCCTGAATTAATCTCTTCCAGCATGTTTGGGGCAGAGCTTATTTTGCACCCCAGGACTTGGAAGATACATTTCTACTTGTGATGATCACATAATAACTGAGGTTTGCAATAAAAGCCAGGAAGAACAGAACAGAAATCTAAATACCATTAATGTAATTTCACATTTGTCAGCTTGCTCAGATTCTCAGTTTCTCCAAGAAAACCTGCAAGTCTTTTTGCCAGCTACCTCACCAGTGACTTTGGTCATGCTACTTTTGGTTCAGCAATAAACCTTACCTCATTCTTAAGGGCTATGTTAACTTGCTTGTGATACACCTCAAGAAGCTCTTCAATGGAAGACCTGCAAGACATAAAAGCTCTTGAACACAAGTACAAGAACAGAACAGAACACCACCTTGGTCAGGAATTCAGCAGTGATCAGCACTTGGTTATTAAAATAACCACAAAACATTACCTTATGATAGGTTCTCTGAACGGCTTTTCTACTTTGTAGAGGTGTTTGGTGAGATGTACAGGTGTCCTGTCATCATCTTCCTGCAATAAAATATGAGGTACTAAGTCCAGTTCTCACCTTTCTATAATGTTTTAGAAAATTAATTACTAACACCTGGGGTGTTGAATGGGAAACATGTAAGGTGATGTCTTCAAAGGGGAAAAAAAATAACTACTTAATAGCCTCTGAAATGTGGGGGACATGGGGACAGAGGGAAGAAACAGCCATCAAGTGGCCAGCTATGAAGATACCAGACACTCCTTCCTTCCTCTTTGATGGTCTGATACATATTTAATTAAACTCTTCTCAAAAACTGTTCCCAACTTTTATTTAACTCTGAAATATGTTCCTTCTTTTTCAAGCCTCAAGTTTAGTCCCACTGCTAGCATACCTTTTCCAGGTATAAAATACTTGGCTCTAGTAAGAGGCATTACCCATATTTATGCAATTTGCCTTCAAAATTCAGTAATGTACTTCACTTCCTGGCAGGATAAGAGGATAGCATTTCCCACAGCAGGCAGGCATGCTAATTTGCTGATGACACAAGGAGGTCACAGCCAGCCCTCCCCTGCAGACCAGGAGCACTCACTGTCCGGGCCAGGTCGCTGCACATCCCGCTGTGGGTCAGCAGCTGCAGGTTGATGTCTGTGTCCCACTTCCTGCAGCTCTGGATGTACTCGTGGCTTCCTATGCAGTGCTTGCTGAGAAACAAAAGCAAGCACAGTCACAACCAAAGCAGTGTTTGTCCAAAAATCAGACTAAATAGTCCAGGCAACCTGTTGCCATGAAGTAAGGAAATGGTGAATCAACCTCCACACCATCCTTGGTCTGATTTTTACTTCTGCATAGGTTTTATACACTATTGCAGACACCTGTACTTGTGCTAAAGCTCTTAACCACAGTGGTTAACACTGAAACCAAATATTACAACCCAGAATGGGACTTTTTAAACATTTGGTTTTGGAAAAAAATTACAACAAAAAAACCAAACCAAAAATCAAACCAAGAAACAAACAAAACCCTGCAAACCCCAACGCCCCCAGTTTATTAGAGAACAGTTTATTGTTTTTTTCAGTTTCTGAGATTTAAAGAGTGGTCAAAAGAAATGCTCTAGAAACATGCATCTGCATTAGAACAGGATTGATGACAACCTACTTTGCTGTATCCCAGAACAACTCCAAAAACTTCTGATCTTGGTGCAAAGAGTGACTCCCTTACATTTTTAAGGTTTCTTTCACCCATTTAATCACTAGAGATACACTTTCCAGTAACTGTGTCACAAGAAAGCATGCAATTAAGTACAAATGAAAAAGAGTTTGCTTACTTCTGTAGAACCTCTTCTTGGCCACAGACTTTCAGGATGTAGCTGCCAATGTCCACTTCATTCAAGTCATCATGCACCCAGCAAAGTGCCTGCATTATTATAAGCTCAACAGGGGAACTCACTGTTTAAAGAAATTATATCTAAAAGTTAAATGCAAATCTATAGCAAGTGATATTAACTACTGTTCACTCACAAATTGTAGCTATTTAATGAAATAGATTTTTATACTTGTGGAGAAGACTTTTACGCTTCTATTATCACCTAAATTTCATCGTTTGAGATCTTCACTTTTCCTCTCACAAAGAAAGGTATCTCATGAAACTTGACTGCCATTATAAAAAGCCCCCCAAAAAATCTTTAAAAATTAGGATACAGTGTAGTCACTTAACCAGAAGTACAAACACAGTCTGCAGGACTGAGGATAGACTTGTTTTTCCATTTTTTTTATTTTATTATAAATTTGCCCTATTTAGCAAGGTCTTCAAATACGTAAGTGATCCCAGAGGCACTTTCAGTTTAAAAAACTGAGGAGGTGGAGATTGAACTCCTCTATTTGTTTGGCTTTTGAGGAACTGAGTATCAGCTGCAGCTGAGGCAAATCCTACTGAAAGTCCTTTTCCCATTTTTCCTTTCCACTAGTCCAGGGAAGTTTCTACTTAGTACAGAGCAGATCACAGTAAGCACCACCAAGCCTTTGCAAAATGCAGCTCTTAGCTACCAGTACTTTTGCATCAGGCTCCAAATGCTTTTTGGAAAATAGCCTCTCTTCCATCCAGTAACTACAGAGCAAAAAAAATAATCCCAGTCAAACCCAAAATCCATTCCCCCACAGCCACCAGCTGTCACCAACTAAAAATACAGAGAAGTCTGAATGAAACAAATGCTTAAATACAAAATGCCCTCTAGCCCTCCCTACCTAGTTTCTGATGATCTCCTTCAAGTCATTTGTAAATAATACCAAAGTGCCTCAAAATTCTGTAAAAAACCTATTGCATAAAAGAAATTTTATATTTTGTCAGTACCTTCATAGTGGGGTTTTCTTCCCACTCCAGGGACCTTCCTGATTTTTTTTTTTTTTTAAATTTTTTAAAGAAAGAAATATTACTACTATGGTAGATACACAGAGGAAATGCTACAATATTTTCCACAAGATAACACATATGCTTCACCTCATTAACAAATGATTAATTATTACAAGCACAGAAGTATACAAGCACATATAAAGTATTACAGTGTGAAATTCAAGAACAAGGAATGATGGGAAGTATGAATTCAGGAACACTTTAAGTCAATAAGACAGTTTAACTTATTATTGGGTGAAATGGCTGTACTACCTTCAGCAGAGAATAAAGTTGGGAGTTGATAAAGAAAAAAGATGCAGTGATATTTCCTGCAGGGATAGTTTCTGTGCTGTAGCCACAGGCTGCACTGCCAAAGTTCTGCCAGCTCTGTGTAAACTGCAAAGATGTTGCCACCTTTTCCCTGGTCTACATCTTATTCAAAGACATTAATTTCTTGTTGACACACAATGTTTGCTCAGACAGAGCAAACTTCCATGCAAAGTCTAATAAATGAATGCAAAATTAATCCAAATAAGCTCTAAAGTTCATCCATTTCCCTCCTGAGTCCTTTCTAAAAACAGCTGTCAGAGCACTGAGAGGCTGCAGCTCCTTCTGAGCAACACTGAAAGCCTTACAAGGTATGTAACAATTTGCCCAAGAAGAGAAGGAATTGAAGGTAGAGATTAGCTTTAAATACCCTCATTACTAGTCACATACCTGCCCTTCACCAGCTATGGAAGACAAGTAGTTTAACTGTGATTAGTTTCAGCAAAATGGGAGTAGAAAGTGCAAAGAAGAAAGTATGTCAGGTTAGAACACAAAACACATTCCAAGCTACTCACAAAAAATACTAGAAATAAAGGGCTGAAGCCCTAACATTTTAGTTACCCTACCAAAGCCTTCTGTAGGAAAGGATTAGCAAAGTGTAGTCTTAAGGATTAAGTGCAGAAACCCTTCTAGGCTGTATTTACAATCCACCTCATTTCTTAACAAAAGATTATTAAGTCACCACAGAATAAATGTAAGGTCCAGTGAATTAATACAGAATGAAAACCCTGATGCACTGAGAGCTTGCTTTTCCAATAGAGCAGCAAGTTCATGGGAGCAACAGAAAAACTCCAGATCTTTTGAGAACAACCAGCTTTGAAGCATCTACACTGTTAGAAGCTGAGATCCAAATGATAACCCTCACAAGCGGCAGAAGTATAGAGGCAAAAAAGTTTATTACCAGTTATTTTATCAGCCAGAACTGCCAAAAGTTGACAGCATGCAGTTACAAAGAAAACCACTGTGCAGTCAAGACTGCACAGAGCATATGAATTTATATAATACAACCAGGCAAACCTCAAAGGTCCACCCCAAACCAATATTCCTGGTTACCCACAAAACTGGGACAGCCAGTTGTGGCACATCCAACAGTATTATTTTAGTGTTTGTGTTCATAATCATGTATTGAAGGGAAGTAATAGATAGTTTTAGTGTTTATTCCTATCCTCCAGCAGCTGTTTGCCTGAATTTTTAGATAGCCTACAAAAATTTGTTTTAAAATATGTTAGAGTGTTGAAATGAAAAATTAAACTTTAAAAATCTCAGTCCTGGTGCCATTATCTCCTCAATACCTATGAAGTAAAAAGACTTGAAAAACTGTTTTATTCTATCCAGCTATGGACAGAGGAGGTTTGCTGGACTTTCCTTTTTTACAGTCAATATTTCAGTTTGTCAACATCTAAATATTTTCTGATGGAGGCACTGATCCAGAACTAGTCCTTTCCTCAGTTACCTCTTCCACATTTCCCACCAACAAGTCCTTCCCCTGAGACCCAGGGATTACAAAAACTGACAGGCATTGTCCTGGGCTGAGTGTACAGTCTTTCACAAGCAAACCCCAACTCAAGAAGCAGGAACATACCATCACATGTGAAAGTTACTGGTTGCTGGAATTCTTCGATTTCTATTGAAACCTTGATACTGGCACTCTCCCCACTTATATTTCTCTGCAGCATGATTGGACTCAGCACAAAACCTGGGTTTGTTTGCTGGTCAGTATAAGGAAACTTGGTCCTCAATCTGGAAGAAGAGAAGGTTTATGAAACATTGCAATGGAGAAGTCCAAGACTAAAGCAAAATAACACGGTAATAACCACAAGGCAGAACAGTAAAGACTACCTTTGGCTCTCCACCTAAATTGCATGTGCAAAGCACTATTTAATTTTTCTACTCTCAACAGGGCATTCCCCACAATAATTGTACAACCAGTAGTTAGACAGGAAAAAAATCTTAAGTGTATAATTAGGAAGGTTTTCCACATAGCTTAAAATATTTAATAGGACAATTCTTACAGGATATATCCAACTTCTGCAGAAGTTAATCTCTAAAATAGTTCTTAAAAAGGTAATCCACAGTATTTTCTAACAATTAGTTTAGGAAAAAAAAAAAGAGCAACAAGCCCCTTCACATGTTTCAATTTTAGAACTCTAATCTCAACTTAGATACCATGCAGAAGGTAGCTATTCTAAGCTATGGAAGTTGAGGAAGAGGCCTTAATTGAGGTAAAGGCTTTTATTTAGGACACGAGCAGTATCGAATATTTACCTACAAGTGAATAAACCATACTTGGAAAGCTGCTTGTAATCTTCTGCTATTTAACATGGATTAACTTAACCTTAACCTTCTGTCAATATTAAAGCAATATTATAGGAATGAAGAACAGAACTACTCTATAAGGATCATTTATTTCATCATCTTGATTCTGGACAATAGCAAGATCCTCCAGCAAGAGTCATCCAGTTGAAAGTCAATCAGTATTTTAAATACTAGATCTTAAAAAAAGATTAGACAATTAGATTTAACCAATTAGATTTAACCAGAAAATGTTGCTTTGTCCTAATCATCATCAGTAAGTTTCACATATATATGAATTTTCCTTGTTTTTGTGGAGTTTCCTTTTCATTTCACAAACACTCCTGCTTTAAAAAAAAATAGATTCTATCATTGAGATTCAAAGATCTCTATTTTCTCCACTATTTCTTGAATTTTCATCTCAAAAGGAAAAAAGGCAATAGTAGTTTGTCTTCTCTAAGAAGAACACAAACAAACTCTCATTAAATTGTGGCAGTAAGAAAAAAAATCCCACACGATCTTTAAGAAACTCCACTTGATCTTCAGGGATCAAAGCAGAGACAAGTTTAAAGGCAAGTTTTATGTTACAGAATTCCAGTTGTGGAAGTAACAAAAATAAAAACATTTAAAGGTTGGAAACCCACTGAGTGATAGGATTTTGTGAGGTATATCAGCTAACAAGAAAAAAAAAAAAAGACTTCAAATTCTTTCAACAGAAATTGTAATAATAAAACAAGATAAAGAAAAATCCTTTGAGGATAAAAAGGTATTATAAAAACAAGGAAAAGTGAAAGTCACAGGACAAAAATAAGATACAGAACATATGATAATATAATCATCTTAGTACTGAAGATCTTAACAATTCTGTTGCATTCTTGAAAAAAATAAACAAACCAGGACAAAACCAGGAAAAACTGAGATAAGAAAAGGAAAAAGGATACATACTGAAATCTATCCCATCAAGAAAAAAAAAAGGACTGTTCCTGTCAAGCTAACTGCAAATGAATCATTTAGCTTTTTTGTTTTCTCTTCTGAAACTTAATTCATATTCAGCCATTTCTTACTTTGTAACTGCTTCAGAAAAAGCTGACAGTTCTTGATTCTGCCCTTCAATTGCTTGGAGAAGCACGTTTCCTGTCAGCGTGCCAGTGGTCCCATTGTCTTTCTGCAACTCAAAGATAATACAGGATTTAAATAGCTGCACACATATTCCTAAAGCCAGCAAAGCCACATGCAGATGACAGCTTTTCATGAGTCTGAGGCTTACTATTAGTTTTATGTCTATTTCTACATGGAGAAAACCATGCATCACTACTAACTTGAAAAGTATAGATTCATTGGAGCAGTGACTCCTTGACAGGACGTCATTTATTTGCCAGCACCTTTGTCAGTTACTATTAAATTACAAGCAGTTCCTGAGCTCTCAGCAGTGACCTGTTGTACTCAGATTTGGCTAAATTCAGCTGAACCACAGATGGAAGAAAAACATATTTTTCCTCCAGTTCTGCAATTCAAATTCAGTGTAGTTCCAGAAAGAACCACTACATATCACTGGTGCCCATGATTATCTCTTCCTACAAAGCAGCAAAATACAAGTTGAACACTGGAAGGAAATAGCATTCAGAACATGAACCTTACAACTAACCCCATGGAATCAATTTACCACCATTTTAATCCCTTATGCCAAATGCTCCCATCACCACCCAAAACCATAAACCGCAATCTTTAAAGTATCCAATTCAAAAAGCAACTGCTCAAAGAGAGCTGCAGTTTCAAACAGCAAAATCTAATAAATTTAAAAAACCAAAACAAACACAGAACTGCTGCAGGTTTTAAATCCATATCTGTTTTCTGATCCAATTCACAATACATCCATACAAAAGCTGGAGTGAGCAAAAAGCAGAGAAAAGTTGGAATAACCAGTGGAACTCAGCTGTCCATAGTATAACAGCCACCACTAGTCCGAAGGATCTGAGAAGCTCCTGCCACATCCTCCCTGGAATAAGTTACATGACCAGTTACATCTTTCACCCAAAGATTTCACAATGCTTATAGAAAACTTCAATCCATCCACAAGGCCAGGAAGAAAGCAGACTGCATTACAGTTTTCCTGAAAATCACCACAATTTATTCATGTTTGAAGTAGTGATTAACTACTTAACAAGTATGTGGGTTATTTATTATTAGCCCAAGTAGTCAGCTCATTTCATTAGAGTGTATCAGACAATATAGTTAAATTAGACTCTCAGAAAAGGGGTCAAATCTGAGAGAGCTGTCAGGTCTTTTCCTTTAAGCACTTTTTTCCCTTCAAATTAACTTCTTTAAGCAGTACCGCATAAACTTGGAAGAGATACAACCTATAATTGCCACTTGAATTGCGCTTAAACCTAATTATTTCAGCTAAAATATTGGTTGCATGAACACTGATCAGTCAAAAGGACAGATTCTGTGTAATTGGGGATTAGCCATACCACAGGAGACAATTAGAACAGGAAGCTGCAAAGCCACAAAAATTGAAATGAGCTGCAGGAGCACGCTTAATACCTTAAATTTAAATAGGTTCTTCTATTGTAACATCTCAGACAAGTTCTATCACATAAAAACACTGGGCAACCTCACAAGACCTGCTAACCTGTGCAACTGTGTCTAGTAAACACATTCTCTAAGCAATTGCACAACAGCACCACCAAAAATCACAAGGAGAGAGGCAGGGAACCCACCCAGGGAAAGGCCAACACCTCTGATGAAGGGTAATCACCTGCTGGCTGGCACTCAACACCAAACTCAGCCACTGCAAATCAAGAAGCTGCCTCTACAAATGTTAAATTCTATTTAAAAACTCTTTAAGGAATACTACAAATAGGATAAAAGCACTAAACAAGGGGCCTACTCAAATAAAGTCACACCAGTGATGAAACACCACTTTATGCCACTATGTGACATTTTTGAATTCCTTACAGAAAAAATTGCAGGTTATTCTACTATTAAATTCAAAGTTCAGGGAACTAACAAGGCATGTCAACACATGCAAGCTTAGCCAGAGTAAATAATAAATTCTAATCTAATGAGCAAAGAAAAAAACAGAATTGGTTACCCATGGTTGACCTCAGGGCCACACTTGGCTAAGGAGAGAAACCTCCTGTTATTACAAATATGTAATGATAGAAAAGACCTCCTGGTGGAAAATGAAGAACATAAAACACCTCCTTATTTTTAGCTGAACTTCAATATTAATTTTTGATCACTTTTGGGAAAATAATTTCAAGAGAACAAGCTCTGAAAAACAAAGAATTCTATTTAAGCCCACTAGACTCAGATGGGTTTTGAGCAACAAGCAGAATTTTAGTTTCTTTAGTTTGGGTCAATTTAGGAGGTGCAAAAGCTATCAATCAAACAGGAAATAACTTGAAAGAAAGGACTTCAGGCCAAATGAGATAAATAGTTCATGTCAGCACAGGCTGCAAAAATAGAAGTGGCCTGTAAATACAATTAATCTGAACAATGACAAACAAACCCAAACCCCAATAAACTAATAAAAGTCAAGTTAAATAAAATTCCATAAGTATACAAAGTCACAAGACTTTGCAGCTCTGTGGAAAGCAAGAGAAAACAACACATAAAAGAGGACAAAATGATGCTTTTTGCCTCTGCTTTCAAAAATGAGTGACAAACACTGTAGTATTTAAGGAGGAATACTAAATGTATAGTTACTTCAAATATGAGTATACACATACAATAGCCAATATACAAATAGATACTTCACCAAAACAAAGCAATCTATTGTTCAGAGATTAAACAGATAGACAGTCATAAGTTTTGCCAGAATCAAAATATATTTTTGATTGAATCAAAATACTGATATTTTTCCTGAAGGGCCAGCTAGACTGAGTTTTTCAGGAAGGGTTTGGGGGAAATGATCCTGACTTGTTAAGATGTAAGACTTAAAAAAATACTTTGAAGAACATATAAATGCAGGGTAAATGGGGTAAAATACAAGAGAACTGTCAAAAATAGAGGCTACATAACTCAGCTTTCTATTATACTGAGTAGGAAATTATTTAAACTAGAAAATAAAGTAGAAGCACAGGACAGGCAAAAGAGAGACTATCCAGGTTGGATTTCAAGAATATCCAATTGAGAGATTAATCTTTAAACCTATTTATTTTCTTTAATAACTCAGGAGAAACAACCCTGCTAACTCACAGCCTTGTACCATCACCTACCTTCATAACAGGCTAGAACTGGAGTGTGATGCCAAAACAATTCTGGATGAGCACAAGTGGAAAGCAAATCTCAAACCTTCAATTGGGCATTCACTGCAGAAGTCTGCTACAAATTAAGAACTTGTTTGAAAAAGACGGTGACTTAATAAAAATTAATAGACTACAGAATTGATGTTGTGGTGCTATCACAAATAAAGCAAATGCAATAAAAGAGTACCAAGCAGGATGGCCCTGCCTGTAATGAGGGTTTATTGCTGATGTACAAGGCACATGGTACCCTGTGCTCTCTCACACAGAGAGCTAAAATTCTCATAAGTCATCTTCAAAAAAATAAAAAAGCAAAGAGAAGCTATCACAAAGAGCTTGCAGTGAAAGCTGACAGAAAGTCACCATCTCTTGTAACATGTTGAGGTAAATATCAAAATGATTCTTTCATCTTAAGTACCTGCTGTTCCACCCTGAAAGAAGAACATTTGCTAGGAGCTAGTTACAAATGTGTTCTGCTGAAAATCAGATGACTGATGAGGAGGAGCTGGAACAGCCTTTAAATCAAAAGTGGCAGGAAGAAAAGACCACACGTGAAGGCAGAGCTTGAACTTCACTTATGAACCAGTAGTCAGTCCATGACATGCAAATAGCAGGAGGCTGGACCTTATCAACAGGAAAAACCCTTTGAAATCCTACATTCTGGAAAAAAACCTGGAATGTATAAAGCCAGATTTCATTCAGCAACAGTCAAGCATTACTTCCTACAGACACCACCTGAGAAGCACTGATCCAATGAAGCCCAGTTATTTATTAGTCAGGAGTTAATTACAGCCAACCAACCAGCACTCAAAAACTGACAAACACATCACCAGGTGACACAGCAAACTGAGAAACAATCTGCTGCAGAGCCCAAATTTACATGCCTCTCCAAATACTAGGAAATAACAGAGCTGATGTATCACAGCTCAACAGCAAGTGCAGAAAAAAAAAGTTAAGTCAGACCCAAGATCTGTACACATGGCACAAAACCAGAGATAAATGGATTTTTTGGGTTTCAGGGTGGTTTATATTCCTTCTCCACTGGCTTTTTGTTTAATTTGTGCCAGAATACTGACACCTAATCCAGAAAAAACAGGAAATCCTTCAAATGAGGGGCCAAAAATTTCACTTCAATGGAAATTCAGACAGCCTTTTAGGCCACAGTCTACTAAATATTCCAATTTCTGAGAAAAAAAAAAAACACCTCCTCCAGTTTGGGGGTGGGGAGGAAGATATAAGGAATTATTTGGAAAATATCCTTGAGTGATAACAGTTGGTTTTTACGGCATATCCCTAGCCTACTAAAAACACCTAGAAAAACAACACCTAAGATTTTAAACATCTGTAAACCAAAGTCTCCAAAGTAAACAAATAGTTTAATTCCCATTCTCTTACCAGTTCCTACAAATAAATTTTTTTTGGACATTACCACACTTGCCAGGATGCTGGCTTTTCCACTGAAAACTTCTCCACTTCTCTTTTAGTCTTTGTACACCTCCAAAAAAACCCCAAAACCCGGAAGTATTCATATCCGCTTTCTAGTGATCTAATATTTTAAAACATAATGTAGGTTGGTTTTTTTTGTGGTGGAATTACCACAAAAAGAATCAAAAGTATAGGAAAAGTTAAATAACCTACAGTTCTTTTACTGGACTTGGGAGAAAATAGGATGCCCTAATGGGGCATAATTAAGCAGATGAGACTGTGACAGTATTGATCACCTGCTGCACAGTTTGCTTTTGACACAAACTGCATGTGCTCCATGTCCAAAGATAGGAGTGCCATAACTAAAGCCCCTTTTGAGAGTTTGGTCTTGAATCTTTCATTAAAGTGATCATAGAGAAAAATAAAACATTTTTTTGCCCTGCCTGATAAAAATAACATCACACAAAGATGGTTCTAGAGCAGAAGTACAGCGTTTCTGACCCAACAGCCACTCCACCACCCAAAGTTCTGTCTAACCTTTTACACAGAAGGAAAGCTTTCTACCCACAAAAGAGAATTACTGTGGTCTTTAAAGGGCAAGATAAAACTTTCAGTGCTTAGCTTGCCACCTTTTTATTTCACAGTATTGTGTGAATTGCTCATAAAATTGAAATGTTTATCAATATTATTTAGACAGTTAATTGCGCTGAGTATTATTTCTATTTCTTATTGGAGTGTTGAGTTGAAAAACAGCAATTTCCCCAGTAAATATGGAAGGATTACACAAGGGCAGAGGTATTTTGAGAGACAACTCAGTAGTAATGTTCAATTTTCTGAATAGCACTAATACATGTGCCATAACATCACATTATTTGGTCACTGCTCAAGCCAAATAATACACATAAAATAAATAACAGATCTTAAAGTGTCTTTAAATACTGTCATTAATCTTTACTGTTATAC
Source organism: Passer montanus (assembly GCF_014805655.1). Classification (NCBI taxonomy): domain Eukaryota; kingdom Metazoa; phylum Chordata; class Aves; order Passeriformes; family Passeridae; genus Passer; species Passer montanus. Next base: position 3,208,188 of record NW_024366591.1, read on the forward strand.
TGCAATTTCAAGATACTGATTTACATACCTGTGATGTTTGGCCCTGTGACTTTGCAAGCTGAGTTGTTTTCATGTTTAAGGACTGACTCCTTGTCACTGTGGCTCCAGAAGATTTCCCATTAACCTTCCTTTCCAGATGACAAGTTAGTAACAGCTTTTCTTCCAACAGAACAGCATCCCACGGATCTTCAGCAGTCATACTTGAAGGCCTCTCTCCATCACCCTCTGCCTTGTTTAGAGTCTCCACAGTGTCCACTTTTGGTTTACTCAGAGGATCTAGATCCAGCCAGTCAAATTTACTGACATCCCCGCAGCTCTCCGAGGCCGGCAGGTTGGACACTGCAGACTTTATGGAAGTCCTTTCTAGGTCCGTGCTCGACTTCCCGTTCCTCAGGAACTCTGAAGTGCTTGCAATTTTGTCAAATACTTTTGCCATTTCTGGTGTGAGGACTGGAGGGTATAAAGGTAGGCCTCCATGTGGATGGAAAGGTGTGGTAGCTGCCAGGGGGTAGGAAATGTATTGTGACTGCCTAGGAAGACCAAGATAAATAGGATCTCTAGGGGGATAGGACGACATACTTGGATGGAATCCATTCTGAAATACACCAGTCTGTTTTGTGTAAGACGCTGAGGTGTAAATAGGAGGTAAAGTGCATGTCACAGGTGCTGGTATTCCAGGTGTCCACTGTCTCCTCTGACCCGTGGGCCCAAGATAAAATTGTGAAGACACAGATGGGCTCAAAATAGGACTTGCTGGTAACGTAGGTATTTTACTAGATTCAAAATTGTCATCCAGCAGCAGTTTCTCTAGTTCAGCATGAGTAAGCTTCTCTATGTCAATGGTACTTAGTTTATCTTCCATCCTCTTGGCATCAGACTCTGGAAACACCATGAGATCATGGTCCTGCTTGTTATGAGTCTGTGCTTTTTGTCTGGGGCTGCTTAAAGAATGAAAGGTTTGTTTATTACCAGCTACACCTCTTTCTTTCTGCATCTTGGCTAATGCCTCAGCTTCCATCTGCAGTGCCTCCTCTTTGTCCACATCTTTTGACCTTGAGGCTGACAGAGAAGGTGAGGAGCGCTGTTTGAATCCATTGCTGCTGGATATCTGGGCCATGCCGCAAGAGCAGATGTCCATGTAAAGCAGCAGCACTTCCCTTGCACTGGTTGCCTACCCTTGGCTTCAGAGCAGATTCAGCAGACCTGAAAAGGAAATGAAACATTAGAAACACATACAACAAATCATACATGGACAACTACTGAGTCACACACCACCAGCTGACAGAGCTGCACATGTCCTTCAGAAAGCCAGGATGTAAAATTTTGAAGAGGCCAATTTTTATTTGGGGGGAAGGAGTATCAAACTTAAAAAGAAGCCACATGAATAAATTCACGGTTATTGAATTATGCAAGACCCATTTATTTTTCTTACTCTGCCCACTGGTGCTACTAAGCCCTTGGTTGCCTTTTGCACCACTGCAGCCAAGACACAAAAAGGCACCTTCAGGTACGTAGCGGTTTTCAGACTGAGCAATTACACAGGTGCAATCTTGGGGGCAGAAGTCTTCTAAAGACTATACAAATATAGCATTGATAAAGCACATTATCAAGAGGACTTCCACCTTACTTCACTAGATTACAAAACCAGACCTTTCAAACTGCTGTACCATGATTGCAATGGTCATAATGACACTGAAGGACCTCTCTTCCTTTGGAAAATATTGTACTTTGCCCTCTTAACAAGAAAAATAACGCTTATGAAATGATATTTCTTGGACAAGCAAAATAAGCTATTTAAGTACAGCTGCTCATTGACTAATCTCTTTAACAGCCCTTTACAGGAAATGTCATTCACTACAAGGTAAGGAAAAAAACTCCAAAAGGTCACTTTTGCTTAAGGCCACCACCAAGAAAATGATATTTTATATTTCTCCAACTCCAGTCTTGCGTTTAGGACTATGCTACAACTTCCCATATTCACCACAATCTCTATGCAGACTCTTTATTAAAATAATCTTGCAAGAGATTACCACAAGAACTGTGTTATTTTTCAGCATTACTTCTACTTTATTCTGCAGCTTTTTGCACACAGCTGGGTCAGAGCTGAGCCCAGCAGATAAGATGTCTTCCAGCAACAGCCAGCATGCACACCAGCAGCAAGATAAAAATCAGGAATAATGAGTTTCTGCTAGGAGGCTTACATAATCAGCAGTCCTCATTAAAACACAGTTTCACTGAACTAGATGAGCCTCATAGATGGAAATCATTCTGAGTTTAAGTCATGCAACAATCTACAAATTAAGAACTCTCTCCAGCAAATAAGGCAGATAACTCAAAATTCTTTATGTTCTCTTTCAATTCACACCCATTACAAGGGTTTGGATTTTAGATAGGGTTTCCCCCCCTCTCCTTGAATCAAACCAGCGAGATGTGCTTCAAACAAAGTGACTGTATTTCTCTGGACTCCCCACACAGACAGCAAGACTCCTAGCAGATTTATAACAGATTCTTTAAATTCTTTAAGTCTGGCCAAGCTTTTGTTTTATCTACTTCATTTCAATGGCTTATAGTGTGAAGGACAGACATCTTTATAAGAGGTTCTATACATTTCTGCTCAGTCTGAAGACAAATCCAAGTGAAACCCTTCACACAGCAAAATTAAATCAGAAATTATGTTAGTTACCAAGACAAGAGGGTGTCTTCAGAAAGACTGAAATAGTGACAGACGAACAGAATTATAAAATCCCACAATTCAAGTCCTGGGACAAAGTCTTAAGGAGGAGCTTTGGAAGTTACAGGTATCAATCAGTCCACAGCATAATGATGTAAACATTCAACACAGACAAAGTCTATAGAAAAAAATTGACACCAGAACCTCTTCTGTACAGTATATGACGCTGCAGAGTTTGACACCCATTAAAGCCATAAATATTGCCATTAGGAAGAAGTCTCGTTCTGTCTGCTGCCTATCTCCAGAGCTCAGCATAAAACACAATCAGTAAATAAATTTTAAAACCCCAAAGCTATTTTGCTGGGTTTCTTTATATACAATGTAGGTCTCTGGTCCCATTAATGGCACAAATGTGGCCTTTAATTATTTACTACACTCCTGTTAACAGGACAATCACACTAAAACTTCTCCTGAAGATGTACTGAGTATTTTGCAGATGGTCTAAGCCTACCAGCCACAGATAATATCCTAATGAGTAGTCTCATACTTGACACCACCTTCTCAGACTGTCTAGAAAGCTAAGCTGGCTTTAATCTCCTCATTAACTTAAAGCTGGTTTAAACTGCTATGTCAGATTTTTAGATGCAAGAACACCCTAACTTACAAAGTCCTCTCAAGAATTCCTATTTGGCTCTTCCAAGAAGCAGCAGCCTGAGGTAAGTGCAGTTTTCAGTTTTCCGAGTCTTGCTGTTGCCTAAGGATTCTAAAGAGCAGCTGGGCTTTTTCCTGAACTTTATTTAAAAAAATAAAATAGAATCATACTTCCCAAGACCATTCAGAATTGCTTGAGCTCCAACTTACAAGATTATCAATCCATTCAGGTGCTACTTGATAATTACAAGCGATTTTTTCTTTAGCAGATGAAAAAAGAAGTATTTTTTTGAAGTAAATACTTCAAAGTATTTATATAAAAACAACAGCCAGCTCTTAAAAGAAAAAAAAAGCCTTATTTGTCTGCTGAAATCGACGGCCTTGATCTCCATACCAGTCTCCTGTTCACAAGGAGAGTCACTGCTCCACGAAGTCACAACTGCAGATAAAGACAAATTCCTCAGCTCTCAGAACCGTGGTGCACAGCTACCACAGCACCTTCATCCACAACATCTAGAGAAGCCCAGTCATGCAGCAACTGCTTGTTTATCTCACAATTTCACATTACAGTGCTGTGTTTTGGTCAGTTTATGACAGTACACTTGCACTGGCAAATCCAGTGACTTCCAGCGCTCAAGATAGAAGTTTATTGTTAGTGGTTATCAGAAAAATTGAATTTCAGCCTTATTCTTTGTAAGACAGCCTCAACAGCACACATACACATAATATGACTGCTGTATTTAAGTCCTGTCCTTGAGAAACTTCTAAAGTCAGCGTATAAATTTCTGTCAAATTTTATAACTAGACTGCAGGGTTTTTTTAAACAGTTTGACATTAAAAAAAAACTGATACAAAAAATCTTATGAAACTCTAACAGTTTTGGCAAAAATTTATCCTGCATGCCAATTCTAAGCAGTAAATTCACATAACACATCAGAGGAAAAGCTCCCTAGGCATAAGCATGATTAAAAGACTGATACACCTCCTTTTAAATTCTAACCATGCAGCATTAGTTAACTTTTTCCATAAGTTTAGCTTCACTTTGAACCTCTCACTTTGCAGCCATCTAAGTTCAAAGGCAGAGAGTGAGCAGAATTTAAACTTCTCCAACATTTACAAAGAGAAGGGCAAATTCCATTAGGATCATCTATCAGCAGGGAACTCCTCAGACACTCAGAAAAATAAGTTTCAATTCAAATCCTGGAATCCTGAACCATTACTGACCAAGCTATAGAACTCACCAGCAGTTTGCAACAACTGGAGGTCATTGAAGACCCAGAAGTGATCTTTACAGAGCTAGGACTGCTCTCATCTGAACTGCTGCACACTATTTTAAGTAACAGCAATAATCAGTTTTCAGCTGTCAATCTGTTCACCTTCAAGAGCGCTCCTCTTGCCAAGCACTCTAAGAACGTGAGAAACATTTCATTTATTTTTAAAGGAAAGCCTGAAGCAATTGAGGAGATTATAACAGAAATTCAGAAGTGATAAAACAATCCCCTACACCACTTACTTGACCCTTAATTTTGAAATTAAACAGACACATTTCCACTGCTGTAGCAGAACCTCACCTGCTTCCTTTAAAAGTGGGTCTAAAACCTCAAGCACACCATTTATCTACAGTCCTGACCAAGGGTAATGTCTCTTGCAGTCAGATTTCACTAACTTGGAGCAGTATTTCCTTTTTCAACCAGCTGTGATCCAACAGGAGTCTGCAGACCTCTTTGGCTCTGGTCTAGCAGAGTTTCTGCAAGAGCAACACTTCCTTGGTAACAATTTTATATAAATGTGTTTAGAGCCTAAAGTTCATTTGATCGCTCAAGTACTTGTGCACTGTTATATAATTTTGAGTATTCAACATCACTCACTCTTTCAGATGAGTAAAATACTCTAAAAAAAAAAAAAGGCAAGAAAACTTATTAATAATCAAGAACCAAGAAACTGCAAGATGCCTGACCATCTCCTTAGATCAAAGCCTCTGCATGGAATGGAAATGAATTGTATTTCATTTAGACAGGCTTAAGTTTAAAAAAAAATTTTAAAAAAGTTATGCACTAGCCTGGCAAATAAATAAAATGGAAGCAGGAAGATATTTCTTTCCAATAAGGATTTTACAGTTTTCTGGTAAGAAGCTTCAGAGAACCAATACAGGCCATTGCATCCCTACCAGGACAAAGACTCCCAAAATTTAAATTAGTTTCCTATCTTAATAAGCAAGGGATGACTTCATCACACATAAATCGTTTTACCTTAAGCAGAGGTAATCTCACCATCTGCTCATGTACATGTCACCATTCTTCTCTATTCCAGATGAGTTGCACAGCTTTCTTTTCAAAAAGCCCCAAGGCTTGTAATACCCTATTTATAATTTGTTCTACGCAAGCACAGAACATATTATGTGGTAATTTCTTCACAAGAAGTACTTTATAGCTATCAGAAATCAGTGCACATGAATTCCCTGGAGTCCAAGCACTAAATACAGAAGCAATGATAACAAGTCAGGCCATTTCCTGCATTCCTTATAAAGCAAGGCTCTGGCATACAGTAGCCAGTGCTTCCTCAAAACAAGTGCAATTTTCAAAGTAACTTTGAGGTTATTTTGCCATTAAAGAAAACAAAAATAAAAATACTTGAAGCATGTGCCTCACATTGGATCATAGCTAACTTAGGAATTAACAAATCTTGCCTGCATACCAGAGACGGTAGCAGTTTTATGGGAAACCAGGGAAAACTTAGCAAAATATGACAGCAGTAATACACTGTGGAAAATATTAATCATCTGCAAAGGAATTCATAGCCAGACATTTGCCACAGCAGGAAAACTCCTCAGCAAAAAAAGAAAGAAAAAGTCACAAGAACTTTGATGTTCAGAAGCCCTCTCTGCCAGATGCATTCAGATTGCTACAAACTGAGGAAAAAAAACTGAGCATGACATGACTTCTTGAAGTAAGGCTGTTATTCTTTTTAAATAATGTTTGGTTTAAACTGGAGGTTTTCTCAATAACAAACAGTTCTGAAAGGTCAGTGTTAAAGCTATACAGTTCTATCACACTATCTTTCCACTTAAAACTTAGTAGCTTCTCCCATCCAGTTATTTTATTAAAATTAGCAAGTGCCTCCTTACAAATGAGATTAACACAGTTAACAAGAAAATTGAATCCATTTTGTTTCAGCTCGTATCTACAAAACCTTCAAAGACAATTTCACTAGCTGAAATACAGCAGCAATTTTTAATTGGGCACAAACCCTGAACCAACACTCATTTCATTTGTTTTGCTCAAATAATTCAGATCATAAATACCTAAGCAGGAACTGCATCTCTTCACTCTGATTTTGAAATTTCATTTATGCCTAAAAAGTACAATTTCATCACAAAACCTTTGATCTCAAGGGGTAGGCAAGAATAGGATGTTTCTAGCACTAGAACAGGAAGTCTCAGCCTTTAAGGTCTTTCAACATCAGCAACAAATCCCTTGAAAAATCCAACCTCAGCTGTTTCAGTGCTTATAAAAATGTATGAACTATTGAAATCAATTTTCACCCAGTTAACAAGAGGATCATTAGTACGTAGACATGGCACACTTTGTAGCTGTTGTTAAATTTGAATCTTCAGGTTTTGATCAATGTTTCAAGAGAGACAAAGCAAGGATGCATCTGTCATGATGTTCCAGGCAGATCCCAGCGAGGGCGGCTACAGATTCCTGCAGATCACGTGTTTCCCATGGCCACTCTTCCCTGCAATGATCTGCACCACTGGCCACTGCAAGCCCTTCCTTCCATCAGTAGATGCAGGTACATTCAGATTTGGTACAGCAGGTTTGCAAGCTTACTCAGCACATATCTGCTCTTCTGCTAGATTTTGAATCCAACCACCATTCCACTTATGTCTGTTAAGAGATGGGGTCACAAAGACAACTGAATTCCATTTAAGTTTCATAAAAACAAAAACCCTGGCCCTGCCAAGAACACTGGGTGTCACAGCTCAAAGAAAACTGAGCCCATATAACTGGACACTGCAGGTTTATCACCAGGATAAACTTTACAAATTACTGAATCATGGCAAGAAGTCTTTAAAGCCAATCAGCAGAAGACACAAATCAACAGGAAGCTTGGCATTGGTTTCATCAGCTGTAGAACTAATTACCAAACTTTGCATCCCTGTATTTCTCCCTATCCTGATCTCAGCTCCCTAACAGCATCCTCCTGTCCTATTCCTGCCCAGTATTTTCTGGATGCAGGTACCAGAAAAGAGCAATGAAACTGATGGCATCCCAGGCTGTCTCATTCCAATGCACTTGGCCAAGATAGTTTTTTCCATGCCTTACAGCCAAGCTTATTACCCGCATTGTTTGACAAAGGCTAGGAATTCTAGTTCTGTTGCAATATTTCTCCTTACAGAATAATGCTTTCAATTCCACTCCTGCTGTTTCAAAAGTTTGCTTTTTTAAACCTTTGTACTGGTTCCCTTGCTCTACAGACACCTCCTAAGTGGTGCTTTTCCCCACGTCACCCTGACGTACACAATTCCTCCACCAATCCCGCTTTCCAAAGGCTGCTTGAAAACACTCAGGCAATACAAACTTTCACACAGAATCAACATTAGCTGCTGGCTTAAGGGGAGGCTTTTTCCTATTCTTCAAGCAAGGTCATTGGCCCAAATATTTTGATTCCCCAGCTGAATAATTGGTGCAGTAATTCCTGACTTGCAAAGTAATTTTATTCTGGAATATCACTTTCAGGGAACAATTAAGGCTGGAAGGGACCTTAGTTATTCATGCAGTGTGGGGCCTGACCCCAGTAGAGCATAACAAATTACCTGGAGCATGCAGATAAATTAGTACTTGCATTAATCTTGATCCCAGTGGTACTAACCAGAAAGACAACATTTAAAACTACAATTCCAATTTTATCAAAACCATAGAAAGTGTCTAATGTAGGTAGAACAGAGAAAGAGGAAAGAAACATCTGTGCTGTCTGCTTTAATTACCACAACAGAGATGCCCAAACACCTTCCATATAGTTCTATAACACTATGCAGCATAGACAGACGACCATGTTAAAATCCCAATTTTTCCTAACTCATGTGCCTGAAGTAAGCCCTGTAGACATGCTCCTAATGTCACAAAACATTGAAAACAAAAAAATGCAGGAGGCTCACGATGCAAGGTACAGAGGCTGTTAGCACAGGGAGATGAAAACAACCCTCCCCCACAGAGATCCTATTTTACTCGCTGTGCAGCAGTGCACAACATACACCTTCAACAAAACACCATCAAAAACAGGCATGGAGAGGAAACACTGACACCTCAGCTCTGGCCCACACTTAATTCTGTATCACTGTATTAGCATCACCCTACCAGTCTAACCAATGCAATTCTGCTGCAGTAGCCAAATTATTTCCACCACTTGCTTCAGTAGGCTCAGCTTCCCCTCAGGCAGGAAACTTGCACAGTTTCAGATATAACCAGCAGATGCTTCTTAGTCACACACCTCATATTCACAGGAGATGGAGCAGAATTGCTGATTACTAATTGACAGAAGAAATGCACCGTCCACGTGTAGCTCCATGCTTCATCCATTAGAAAATACTAAATGCTTATCACATTTATTGATTCAACTATTACAGGGTTTGTTTGGGTTTGGTTTTTTTACAGTACCAGGCAGAGAACGGAACAGGGTGGCTACACTCAGACCAAAGGTTCCTCTCATCCTTATCTTGTCTCTAAAGGTGGCTTTGGAAATGCAAATAGGAAAAAGCTAAACCAACACAAACACTTCCTCAAAATACCCTTCTAGTCTCCACTAATTTGGCACTCAAGTACTTCCTGAATCCTGAGGTAACTTCTCTAAGATGAAGACTCTTGATCAACTTTTTCATCAGGAATTTGTTCAGGTGGATGCTGAACTCAGGTTAACTTCCAGCTCTCACCTTGTAACAGCACTGTCACCACGCTCTGCTCCTCTGCTGTGACTACAACCTAAGCAGAAGATCAGAACAGTTACTGACGACCTGCTCTTGATCAGTCCCTTACAAACATCAACTACAACACTGAAGCCTACAACCTCAATTATTTCCTCTGGGTCACGATGCACTAAACAACCTCCAGATCTGAACCGGTGACATTCCCTTAGCACAAACACCTCAAGGTTCTCACACTACACACTGCAAGTTGTGGCTGGGTTTTTGTGAGTGATGTTTTGTTTGTAACTTCAAATTGCAAGTTACATGAAACACGCAGACATACCTTCTCCCTTCTACTTACATTTCTCCCCTCTGAAGTGACCATCACTTGGACAGCTTAATCTAAGGAAATACTTTCAGGCTGCATTTCTACAAAGTTACAGATTGAATTCATACTTCTCATAACTTTTTTTTATGTGAGCATTGACGAAAGCATTTCATTCTGAAGTTTTTATAGCTTAAGTGAGGTTTATCATTACTGACATGCTTTGAAATATTTCCTCCTTCCCTTCCCTTTCCAGTCTGAAAACAACTTCACCATTCTTCTCACAAACTTGCATCATACCAACCTCCTCACCTACAAAGGAGCTGGATGATGCTGTATTAGATGACTAATTTTATTGATGATAAAGACTGAACCCTGATTCTGGTAATTAATTACACATCCACATCTTCTACTTAAAATAGAATGATATGTTTACACAGTTACACATCCATAAAGCAAACAACTTACATTTGTGTAACACTCTCCTTTTTAAGCTTTTGTATTATCCTAAAAACAAATAAACACCAAATAATTTCTATACTGACTGCAGACACTAAAAGGCAATAGTCCTAAAACAAAACAAAAAAAAGGAAGATCTTCACCTGAATGTTTTTAAGGCTGATGTTGTATTTTATGAATTTTAGTCATGACAGTGTTAGACTTGAACTGGCCTACCCATCAGTGCTACTTCAGTGCAATTTTTGAAGCTCCCATAAGGCAGCCTTAAGAGCTGTTCAAGAGTTTAAAAGACAAACAACATGCAATCCTGCTCCAGTAAAATTCAAATCTAGCATTCATTTTTCTAAATAACCCCATACCGTCTGGATTTGGTCCCACATCAAAGCCCAAGACAACAACAAGAAAAAGCCTTCCAAAACATCACCTCAGCATTTTAATTCCTTAAACAACATTTTAATCCAAGTGTCTCCAGCTAGGCAGCAAATACAACAGCAGAACTGAGTAAGAAATATCACCAGTTTCAATTTAGTCTGAGAAGCAAGAACAAAGGAACACAGAATCAGAAAGTAATTTTTTTTTTACTTGACATTTTGAAATGCATCATTTTCCATTTAAAGCATTCAATTTTCTTTGTTAGTACACAGAGAGCTATTCAAATCAGATAAAAATCACTAAATCATCAATTTCCATACAATGATTATATGTCCTCATGAATCTTTATGTTAAAGTTCTCAGAGCAATATGACAGCAATAACCCACAGGAAAGAAAAATCTCAAGTACATAAATCAGGGTTATTAATGCACTGTAATTAAGACAAATCTGTTTTATTAAATCAATCAAAATATTAAATATTTCCTGAGATCGCCTTTGTATTTTTCATAAACAAGCATCTCTAAGAGACGTAAAACAATATTCAAACACAGCACACCATTTAAGAGGATGAGACTCTAAACAACCTATTAACTGTCTGGTTTGTGATCCTCTCCCCAAAATGTCATTTAACTTCCAGTATTGTAATTTCTGCCTGTGTTCTCTCCCTCTGCCTTTATCTTCTACGCAGCTTTCTTTCACTGTTCCCTTATTCTTACCAGTTTTGCTCCAACTTGCTTTTACAGAAGAACAAACACAACTCCAAAAAACAAACAGAACTTGGAGGGGATTATAATCCCTTTCTCCCCCTCCCACAAATGTGCTAAGCGAGGCAAATTTAAGCAACTTCTCTTCCTCCCAGATACATAAAGTTTTTTACAGGCCCACTCAGTGTTGGGAGAATGAAGCACACAACTGCCTTCAAAGTCAACAAAGCCATATAAAAAAATACTTTTGGCTGTCTGATTTCATTTCCCCTGCTCCATTTCTGCTTCCCCTTTGGATTCTTCATAAATCATCCATCACTACTACTCCTGAACACAGCTTATAGTCAAAGCAAGTATTGCACAACATCTTGTACAAACATCAGACATTTTTTCTTACATTTTCAGTTCCCTTTGGGAAGAGATCTGCATTAAACATGCAATGTAATCAGTTAAAACCTCTGCATCTCTCCTCTACCCCGAATCAGTTTAACCGTGCTATGCACCAGTATCAGGCTTGCAGTAAGTAATGGGTAGAAAGACCACCAGAATCTCCTTTTCTTCCAAATGCTTTTGACTGCATCTTGCTACCACATCCTTCCCCCAACAACAGCATAGCTGAAGTGGGAGGTTACTTGTGCTAACAAAGGTGCAGAAATACCTTTTTTATTGTGTTGATACAGAATAATAAACTAGACCGAGCCAAGAACAGCAAGGCAGCAAGGCACTCACAAACTTCCATGTACCACTAGAAAGATCGGCAAAGCTCCCGGAGGAAACAGCCGAGCTGTTTAGGGATCGGCTTTGTAAACATCCTACTTTTCTGGAACCACAGCAACGCACCAACCCGGGGCGAGCGAACCCCGTCCAAAGCCAACGAGGTGATGAACAGAAAGGAAAGGTAAAGCTGCTGGCTCTCTGCAGCGCCCGCCGAGGTGCCCCCTGCGCCGGGCACCTCCCGAGCTGCCGCTCCGTGCCGGTGACAGCTCCCCGCCACCCGGAGACTTCACCCCCGGGTCCACAAAGCGCCTCCGGCACCTGCGGAGCGCGGGCAGCAGCTCCGGACGGCTCCGCGCCCCGAGCGGCGCCGCTCCAGCGCTCCAGACACGCATTCCCGGCTGGAAGCGCTCACGGCAGGCAGCGCCGCCGCCGCCCGGGACGGGACGGGCCGGGCCGAGCGGACAGCGCTGCCCCGGGCCGAGCGGCCCCCGGCGGGGCGGGCCGGGCCGGGCCGGAGCGGGGCCCGCAGCTCGCCCCGACCCCCGGGGCTCCCCGCGCCTACCTCGGCCATTTCCCCTCGTCCCTGCTGCTCCCGGCGGGAGCGCTCCAGGCTGCGGGCAGCTCCCCCCGCTCCGCCGCGCTGCGCTCACTTCCGCCCGGCCTGCGGGGCGGAGCGGGGCGGGCGCTGCGCCGGGCCCGGCCCCGGGGC